>NC_052309.1:97990356-98140650 GCF_016432855.1 Salvelinus namaycush
CCCCCTCACACATGGGGATGGAATGACTCAGTAAATAGACAGAGCAGCTGTCCTCCATCAGGAATAGATCTTTCTCTTTCTTTCTTTCTTTCTGTATCTTCTCCTTTCGTCGTCCTCCATCTCTCTCTCTCTTCAATAATACTATCTTTATCATGTTAACATGTTAGCATTATAATCACAAACCCCAATCAGCTTCACAGCAGCTACACAGCCATGTCTCCATGGTAACCCAGGCAAAACACCAGGCACAGAGTACAAGGAAGTATCTCTGACCAGTTTCATCCAATAACACGAGCCGAAATCTGCCTAGGCAGAGATACTGTAGAATGGACAGATACTCAGCTACAGACCAGTGTGTCAGTCTGTCCCCTTTAAAAACACCAGAGACCCCAGAGTTGCGCCAACTACTGCTCTGAGCTTCTCTTGTTACACACGATCCATCATCATTGAAAGAAATGGGCAAAAGCCAGTGTAATGGAAAACAACAGTTTTACCACAGTTCCTCCACAGAGGAGAGTGCCTGAAATTCAACACCGCCACCTTGTGGTGATAAGCGATACTGCACTGGAAAACCACTTTTGGATACCATCCAGTCCAACCCAAACAGCATTAAGGTTATATTTAAGCAGCAAACCAAAGAGCAAAATATCTCTAACATATTCCAAGACGTTATGCAGTGTAACAACAGAGTTCATATTGTTGTGTGTTCTCTATGGATACTGTAGTAAGATGATATAGTAGCCTGCTCTATTGAGAGGGAAGCGACTGGGAGAGCTTAAGGGAGAGCTTTTTTAATAACATGTTTCACATATTTTCATTTATTCAACTAGGCAAGTCAGTTAGGAACAAATTCTTATTTACAATGACAACCTAGGAACAGTGTGTTAACTGCCTTGTTCAGGGGAAGAATAACAGATTTTTTTATCTTGTCACCTTGGGGATTTGATCTAGAAACCTTTCAGTTACTGGCCCAACACTCGAACCACTAGGCTACCTGCCGCCCCAAGGTTAAGGGATGGCTGGAGGCTGTTCAGTAGAGGTCAAGGGATGGCTGGCGGCTGTTCAGTAGAGATTAGGAGATGGCTGGAGGCTGTTCAGTAGAGGTTAAGGGATGGCTGGCGGCTGTTCAGTAGAGATTAGGAGATGGCTGGAGGCTGTTCAGTAGAGGTTAAGGGATGGCTGGCGGCTGTTCAGTAGAGGTTAGGGGATGGCTGGAGGCTGTTCAGTAGAGGTTAAGGGATGGCTGGCGGCTGTTCAGTAGAGGTTAAAGGATGGCTGGAGGCTGTTCAGTAGAGGTTAGGGGATGGCTGGAGGTTGTTCATTAGAGGTTAGGGGATGGCTGGAGGCTGTTCATTAGAGGTTAGGGGATGGCTGGAGGCTGTTCATTAGAGGTTAGGGGATGGCTGGAGGCTGTTCATTAGAGGTTAGGGGATGGCTGGAGGCTGTTCAGTATGTTAGTTGTGTGTCTTAGAAAGGTCTCAGTCAGGTCACTGTGTGAGTGTCACAGTTATTAACTGTTCGTCAGCTGTTATCATCATGCTGAATACAGCATCTGCTGTATATGTCCCTCTATAGTGACAGTTATCAGCTGTTATCATCATGCTGAATACAGCATCTGCTGTATATGTCCCTCTATAGTGACAGTTATCAGCTGTTATCATCATGCTGAATACAGCATCTGCTGTATATGTCCCTCTATAGTGACAGTTATCAGCTGTTATCATCATGCTGAATACAGCATCTGCTGTACATGTCCCTCTATAGTGACAGTTATCAGCTGTTATCATCATGCTGAATACAGCATCTGCTGTACATGTCCCTCTATAGTGACAGTTATCAGCTGTTATCATCATGCTGAATACAGCATCTGCTGTACATGTCCCTCTATAGTGACAGTTATCAGCTGTTATCATCATGCTGAATACAGCATCTGCTGTATATGTCCCTCTACAGTGACAGTTATCAGCTGTTATCATCATGCTGAATACAGCATCTGCTGTATATGTCCCTCTATAGTGACAGTTATCAGCTGTTATCATCATGCTGAATACAGCATCTGCTGTACATGTCCCTCTATAGTGACAGTTATCAGCTGTTATCATCATGCTGAATACAGCATCTGCTGTATATGTCCCTCTATAGTGACAGTTATCAGCTGTTATCATCATGCTGAATACAGCATCTGCTGTATATGTCCCTCTATAGTGACAGTTATCAGCTGTTATCATCATGCTGAATACAGCATCTGCTGTACATGTCCCTCTATAGTGACAGTTATCAGCTGTTATCATCATGCTGAATACAGCATCTGCTGTACATGTCCCTCTATAGTGACAGTTATCAGCTGTTATCATCATGCTGAATACAGCATCTGCTGTACATGTCCCTCTATAGTGACAGTTATCAGCTGTTATCATCATGCTGAATACAGCATCTGCTGTAAATGTCCCTCTATAGTGACAGTTATCAGCTGTTATCATCATGCTGAATACAGCATCTGCTGTATATGTCCCTCTATAGTGACAGTTATCAGCTGTTATCATCATGCTGAATACAGCATCTGCTGTACATGTCCCTCTATAGTGACAGTTATCAGCTGTTATCATCATGCTGAATACAGCATCTGCTGTATATGTCCCTCTATAGTGACAGTTATCAGCTGTTATCATCATGCTGAATACAGCATCTGCTGTATATGTCCCTCTATAGTGACAGTTATCAGCTGTTATCATCATGCTGAATACAGCATCTGCTGTACATGTCCCTCTATAGTGACAGTTATCAGCTGTTATCATCATGCTGAATACAGCATCTGCTGTACATGTCCCTCTATAGTGACAGTTATCAGCTGTTATCATCATGCTGAATACAGCATCTGCTGTACATGTCCCTCTATAGTGACAGTTATCAGCTGTTATCATCATGCTGAATACAGCATCTGCTGTATATGTCCCTCTATAGTGACAGTTATCAGCTGTTATCATCATGCTGAATACAGCATCTGCTGTATATGTCCCTCTATAGTGACAGTTATCAGCTGTTATCATCATGCTGAATACAGCATCTGCTGTATATGTCCCTCTATAGTGACAGTTATCAGCTGTTATCATCATGCTGAATACAGCATCTGCTGTACATGTCCCTCTATAGTGACAGTTATCAGCTGTTATCATCATGCTGAATACAGCATCTGCTGTACATGTCCCTCTATAGTGACAGTTATCAGCTGTTATCATCATGCTGAATACAGCATCTGCTGTACATGTCCCTCTATAGTGACAGTTATCAGCTGTTATCATCATGCTGAATACAGCATCTGCTGTACATGTCCCTCTATAGTGACAGTTATCAGCTGTTATCATCATGCTGAATACAGCATCTGCTGTACATGTCCCTCTATAGTGACAGTTATCAGCTGTTATCATCATGCTGAATACAGCATCTGCTGTATATGTCCCTCTATAGTGACAGTTATCAGCTGTTATCATCATGCTGAATACAGCATCTGCTGTACATGTCCCTCTATAGTGACAGTTATCAGCTGTTATCATCATGCTGAATACAGCATCTGCTGTACATGTCCCTCTATAGTGACAGTTATCAGCTGTTATCATCATGCTGAATACAGCATCTGCTGTACATGTCCCTCTATAGTGACAGTTATCAGCTGTTATCATCATGCTGAATACAGCATCTGCTGTACATGTCCCTCTATAGTGACAGTTATCAGCTGTTATCATCATGCTGAATACAGCATCTGCTGTATATGTCCCTCTATAGTGACAGTTATCAGCTGTTATCATCATGCTGAATACAGCATCTGCTGTACATGTCCCTCTATAGTGACAGTTATCAGCTGTTATCATCATGCTGAATACAGCATCTGCTGTATATGTCCCTCTATAGTGACAGTTATCAGCTGTTATCATCATGCTGAATACAGCATCTGCTGTATATGTCCCTCTATAGTGACAGTTATCAGCTGTTATCATCATGCTGAATACAGCATCTGCTGTACATGTCCCTCTATAGTGACAGTTATCAGCTGTTATCATCATGCTGAATACAGCATCTGCTGTACATGTCCCTCTATAGTGACAGTTATCAGCTGTTATCATCATGCTGAATACAGCATCTGCTGTATATGTCCCTCTATAGTGACAGTTATCAGCTGTTATCATCATGCTGAATACAGCATCTGCTGTATATGTCCCTCTATAGTGACAGTTATCAGCTGTTATCATCATGCTGAATACAGCATCTGCTGTACATGTCCCTCTATAGTGACAGTTATCAGCTGTTATCATCATGCTGAATACAGCATCTGCTGTACATGTCCCTCTATAGTGACAGTTATCAGCTGTTATCATCATGCTGAATACAGCATCTGCTGTACATGTCCCTCTATAGTGACAGTTATCAGCTGTTTAAGACTAAGTATGTGCTTTTCTCCTAGAAAAATGACAAATCACTCCGACAAACTAAGGAAGCAAACTTTAAGGTGTGTCATATTCCACTGTATTCAGGCCAGGCAACAAGTCCATTTACACAGTGGTTTGATAAGATACTATCATTCAGCAGAGTATACAGTCATTTGAGATTGAAGGTGCTGGTTGTGATCTCTGATGTGTGCGGTCAAAACACAGTGTAAACCAGTCAGTGGAGGGTCAGATAGCATACACTGTGGTGCCAGTACACACTTGTGGATGTAATCGTGTACACATACACATGATCACACGCACACATGCGCGTATACACACACACAAACACACACACACTCCTGCAGAAGCCATTACAGCTCCCTGAAGGAAGCACCTGGAAACGGGGGCCTCGTTGGTGATCTCACCCTGGTCCAGGCTTCATCCCAAATGGCACCATATTCCCAATATAGTGCACTACTTTTGACCAGGGCCCATAGGGCACTATATAGGGAATAGGGTGCCATTTGGGACGCTCTCCCCAGACTTTAAACAGTAGGTGCTACAAGACAAGGAAGGGCACTTGTGTTGTCTGCCCTACAGTTACAGCCATTCTCTGTTTTCCACTCCAGCATTTAGAGCTGTTACAATACTCCACAAACACTCACAAAAGCACCATTAAGGGGCGGACGGTGTTTCTTCACGGATGATTTTAACATACACGTACACACACATCCACATACACGTACACACACATCCACATACACGTACACACACATCCACATACACGTACACACACATCCACATACACGCATTCACAGACAAACTGAAGCCTAATGCGTTCTCTATGGATACCAATGACAGATGCACTTTATGAGGAAAATCACATCAACTTCAGGAATCAGAACTATTTGGAAAAAGTGAGAATAGTGTGGAAAAACCTTCCCCCTGCCAATAGAGAGTATCTCTACCCACACTGACGGTCGCTCGCCACCGGAGCCACGGGGGACAAAAGTAGTACTGTTCAAACATCACTTTTCCTGTTTTCACACAACAGACGAACATGAGAGGAGGACTGCAGACCTACAGATGGAAATTAGCTTCATAGCAAGCTTTAACACATTTACATTGATGTGAACACTGAACTGTTGATTCGTGTGCACTGTCCCTGTCAAGCTAATTCAATGAACCAATAGATAACTGAGTAAGTAAGTCACCCAGAGAAAGAGAAAGAATCAAGGAGCCGTACAGCTCTGTCCCACTTTCCTGGCTGTCACCCAGATTAGATGACTCTGTGCCGGTCAGTCTCACACATGAAATCCTAGCTACTGTAACTCATCGACCAGACAGCCAGAGAGAGAGAGAGAGAGAAAGAGAAAGACAGACACATGGCAAAGGACAGGTCCTAAAACCCTCTACGCTGTATCTGCAAACTGCAGCTTAGCTAAAGCCTTAAAACCAGAAAATACAGAGAGGAAAATACCCAAACTCTGGATGTTTCAATAGATAGTTCGCTGAAGAGCTGAAAAGTACTATTCCCCTGTGATGAGAGTCCAGTTTGGCTGAGTTCCTGTGTCTTACCTGAGAATTTGTCCCCCTCCATATCCAGATCCCTCCCTCCACAGCCTCATGTAGTGTCTGCTTTATCCTCTCTCCTTCTGGACTTCCCCTTTCCCCCCCTTCCTCTCTTTTCCTCTCCCCCAGTCTTTCCCTCCCCCCCTGCTTGTCTGTCTTTCCCTCTCTCTCTCTTTCTCTTCCTCTGTCTCTCTCTCTCTCTCTCTCTCTCTCTCTCTCTCTCTCCACTGTTAGATTTTTCAGTCTGTTCTGCTAATGAATGCGTCCAGAATTACGGCATGCCCATGTGCTGATCATATGGAGCTCTTGTTATTCTTTCTTTTCATTCCCACCCTCCATTCCCCCTCTTCTTCTCTCTCCCCCACTCACTCTCTATCTCTCTATCTCTCTATTTCTCTGTTTCTTTCTTTCCTTCTTTCTCTGCCTTGCCATAAGACTGTAGCTGCATTGTATCTTGGAAACAGAAACCCTGAATGACCATGTGATGTGAGCTCCTTAGAGTTAGCCTAAAATAACCCTCTCCTCTCCATGGCCCCAATAACCCACTGTCTGATAGACCCGTCTGTACAGCAACAGAGACCATAGAGTCTTGGCATGTCTATCTATGCAGAGATAGGATATGGGTTTTATAAACTGGGTGGTTCGAGCCCTGAAAGCTTATTGGCTGACAGCCGTGGTATATTAGACCGTATACCACGGGTATGACAAAACATTTATTTTTACTTCTCTAATTAAGTTGGTAACCAGTTTATGATAGCAATAAGGCACCTCAGGGGTTTGTGGTATATGGTCAATATACCACGGCTAAGGTTTGTATACAGGCACTCCGCGTTGCGTCGTGCGTAAGAGCAGCTCTTAGCCATGGTATATTTGCCATATACCACACCCCCTCTGGCCTTATTGCTTAAGTATGCTGTATCACTACTGTACAATGGAAAAACTATATGAAACAGAAGCGGGGTAGTCTCTGTCTCTCTCTCTCTCTCTCTCTCTCTCTCTCTCTCTCTCTCTCTCTCTCTCTCTCTCTCTCTCTCTCTCTCTCTCTCTCTCTCTCTCTCTCTCTCTCTCTCTCTCTCTCTCTCTCTCTCTCTCTCTCTCTCTCTCTCTCTCTCTCTCTCTCTCTATATATATATATATATATAAAAGGTGCTTGACATCCATCCACCTCTTTGTTCAGGAAACACAGGTGAACCCTAACCTTTGGCACGTCCCTCACACTTGCCTGGGGGTCATTTGGCGAGTGTCAGTGTGTGTGTGTGAGAGGGAGAGATCAAACACACCCAGGCGTTAAATAAAACAACTATCAGGCTGCAGTGTTGCCCAATGCAACCCCCACCTTCCAAAATGCAGCAAGGAGTGAGTGTGGGGGGTGTAGTCAGGGTCACTTAGGCCAGGGCTGTCTAAAGCATTGCGCAACAAGAGAGGACAGTGGACCAGAGTTTGGGCCGAAGTGCCTATCAAAACACAATAGTAATCTGAATCACAGATCAACTAGCAGCTTCACAATGAATGGCTGATATAGTTACTGAACTACATGATCTAGATCACAGGCTGTCCCAAATAGCACCTTGTTTCCTATGTACACTAGTGCCTTACTTTTGACCAGGGCCAATAGGTAAAAAGGCGCCATTTGGGACACAGGCACAGTGAACACAATGGAGTGAGCCATGCTAGTAACACAGTGTGACTGCTTCTTCCCCTATAGAGATCAGTCTCCTGACTACTAACTGAACACAATCACCCAGAGGGCATGGCCATGGACAATACAGCCACTGTCAGAGACACTATTCAAACACTAGAGATAGACTTCTACCAGTCCTGTGTGTGTCTGTCTGTCTGTGTCTGTCTGTGTGTGTTTGTGTGTGTGTGCATTGGTGTGTTTTTGGTTTTACTATCCTTGTGGGGACCAGAAGACCTCACAAGAATAGTTAAACAAGGACATTTTGCCGGTCCCCTCAAGGAAAAAGCTTTTTTAGGCTTAGGGGTTAGTGTTAGGGTTAGGGTTACAATTAGGGTAGGCTAAGGGTTAGGGTTAGAATTAGGGTTAGGCTAAGGGTTAGGGGTTAGGGAAAATAAGATTGTAATTCCTTAAGATTACCGTACAACAGCACTCTCCTCCTAAGGCCCATCTACCTCCTGTCTGCTCATAACTCAGCCCCACCAGGAGAGGCTTTGTGTGGGGCATCTCCCTCTACTTCCCAACCCACCCAGCCCCCTCCCTCACATCCGGGCACAGGGCACACACCCCCTGCCAGCCTCCATAGTCCCCCCCCCCACCCCACCCTGCTCCCCTGCTCTGACACACATGCCCTGCAGAGACAGCATCAGGGGTGTCATCCTGACAGGATGGGTCTCATTCACACCCCTAAACACTTCCCATAACCCAGTCTGCCTGTCTATCTGTTAGCTCTGCCTGTCACACACACACACCTGAGAACACAAACACACGCAAGCACGCACACACATAAACACACACACATACACACACACACACACTGCTAATAGTACAAATTCCTGTGTATATCCCTATAACCCTGTCTGTCAGTGTGTGTATCCTAGCCTGTCTGTTAGCCTGCATAGTACAGTATCTGGCTGCCTCATTGCCTGTCAGATTCCTGTGGCTTGAGTGCACATCCTGCAAGGACATGTGCTCATACACAGTCTGTGTGTGTGTCCCTCTCCCCAACTCGGTGCTCCAGGCGCTACTCCCCCCCGTCTCTCTGAATTGCTGATGCTGCAGAAGGAGTTTGCTCTTCCCACTGAGAGGAGGAGGCCTCAGTGGTGAGCCACAGCCACAGCCTGCAACCTCATGCCAGCGCTTGGCAGTTACCCACACACGTGCACACACACACACATGAACACACACACATGAAGACACGCACACACACCCACCTACGCACACACATGCACACACACACAGTAGTAGTACTAAATAGTGAGTGCTTATAAAGTTTTCGATCATTATCTTAATCTATCTCACTGTCGTACCCATGCTCTTTCAATCTTTCTCACTGAAACCCAGTGCTCACAGTCAGTATCTAAATAATATGTGTGAAATGCTTGATATTGTATGTGATGTAAACAGAGAGGTCTACTTTCTTGGGGATCTGAATAGTGACTGGTTTTCATCAAGCTGTCCGCTCAAGAGGAAGCTTCTCACTGTAACCAGTGCCTGTAATCTGCTTCAGGTTATTAATCAACCTACCAGGGTGTTTACAAACACTACAGGAACAAGATCATCCACATGTATCGATCACATTTGTACTAATACTGTACAACTTCGTTCTAAAGCTGTATCCGTACCCATTGGATGCAGTGATCACGATATAGTGGCTATATCCAGGAAAGCCAAAGTTCCAAAAGCTGGGCCTAAAATAGTGTATGAGAGATCATACAAAAGATTTTGCTGTGACTCTTATGTGGATGTTAAAAATATTTGTTGGTCTGATGTCTTTAATAAGGAGCATCCAGATGCTGCACTTCATGAATTTATGAAATTGCTTCTTCTAGTTATTGATAAACATGCACTTGTTAAGAAACTGACTGTTAGAAGTGTTAAGGCTCCATGGATTGATGAGGAAACTGTATGGTTGAAAGAGATGAGGCAAAAGGAGTGGCTGATAAGTCTGACTTCACATCTGACTGGCTGACTTACTTCAAACTGAGAAATGATGTGACTAAACTCAACAAAAAGAAAAATCAACTGTTTTATGAAGCCAAGATTAATGATATAAAGAAACTTTAAATGAAATTATGGGCAGAAAGACAAATTCAACTCTATCTTTCATCGAATCAGATGGCTTTTTCATCACAAAACCATTTAATATTGCCAAATATTTTTATGATTACTTCATTGTCAAAGTGGACAAACTTAGGCAGGAAATGCCAACAACGAACAGTGAGCCATCGTATTCATGCATAAAAAAAAACAAATAATGAAAGAAAAGCATTGCAAGTTTAAAATTGTAAAGTTAGTGTGGGAGAGGTGGAAAAATGATTGTTATCGATCAATAATGACCAACCTCCTGTCATTGACAACTTAGATGGAAAGCTACTGAGCTATCTGTCATATCTTTAATCTGAGCCTAGAGGAAAGTCTTTGTCCTCAGGCCTGGAGGGAAGCCAAAGTCATTCAGCTACCCAAGAGTGGTAAAGCGGCTTTTACTGGTTCTAACAGCAGACCTATCAGCTTGCTGCCAGCTCTTAGCAAACTGTTAGAAAAAATGGTGTTTGACCAAATACAATGCTATTTCTCTGTAAACAAATTAACAACAGACTTTCAGCATACTTATAGAGAGGGGCACTCAACATGTACTCCACTGACACAAATGACTGATGATTGATTTAAATAAATTGATAATAAGAAGATTGTTGGAGCTGTACTGTTAGATTTCAGTGCAGCCTTTGATATTATTGACCATAACCTTTTGTTGAAAAAATGTTATGGCTTTTCAACCTCAGCCATATCGTGGATTGAGAGCTATCTATCTAATAGAACTCAAAGGGTTTTCTTTAATGGAAGCTTCTCTAATGTCAAACATGTAACGTGTGGTGTACCGCAGGGCAGCTCTCTAGGCCCTCTACTCTTTTCCAATGACCTGCCACTGGCATTAAACAAAGCATGCGTGTCCGTGTATGCTGATGATTCAACCATATACTCATCAGCAACCAGAGCTAATTAAGTCACTGAAACTCTTAACAAAGAATTGCAGTCTGTTTTGGAATGGGTGGCCAGTAATAAACTGGTCCTGAACATCTCTAAAACTAAGAGCATTGTATTTAGTACAAATTATTCCCTAAGTTCTAGACCTCGGCTGAATCTGGTAATGAATGGTGTGACTGTTGAACAAGTTGAGGAGACTAAATTACTTGGCATTTCCTTAGATTGTAAACTGTCATGGTCAAAACATATAGATTCAATGGTTGTAAAGCTGGGGAGAGGTCTGTCCATAATAAAGAGACGCTATGCTTTTTTGACACCACACTACAAAAAGCAAGTCCTGCAGGCTCTAGTTTTGTCATATCTTGATTATTGTCCAGACGTGTGGTCAAGTGCTGCAAGGAAAGACCTAGTTAAGCTGCAGCTGGCCCAGAACAGAGCGGCACGTCTTGCTCTTCATTGTAATCATAGTATAAATACTATGCATGCAAGTCTCTCTTGGCTAAGAGTTGAAGAGAGACTAACTGCATCACTTCTTTTTAAAAGAAACATTAATGTGTTGAAAATCCCGAATTGTTTGCAAAGTCAATTTACACACACACTTACTCCACCAGACATGCCACCAGGGGTCTTTTCACAGTCCCCAAATCCAGAACAAATTCAAGAAAACGTACATTATTGTATAGAGCCATTACTGCATGGAACTCTGTCCCATCTCATATTGCTCAAATACACAGCAAACCTGGTTTCAAAAAACAGATAAAGCAACATCTCATGGAACAACGCCTCTGTGTATGTATTGCTATGTGTGCTTCAAAACCATTTTTTGATGTAGTTCTGTTCTTGTCTATTAATGTTCTGTATTATGTCATGTTTCATGTTTTGTGTGGACCGCAGGAAGAGTAGCTGCTGCTTTTGCAACAGCTAATGGGGATCCTAATAAAATACCAAATATCTCAATCTCTCTCCATCTCACCCTCACTGTGTCTCTCTCCATCTCACCCTCACTGTGTCTCTCTCCTCTCTCAAGGGGAATATTTGTGATTCCTTCCTACCTGTTCACTGTAACATATCGCTCCATCTGTGCTGCAGTACCTGTTTCGTGGCTCACTTCTCAGAAACCCTGATAAAGTCTGATTGCTGACAGAATACAGTTAGTTACTGTCACTAAATCCAGTGAAAAGTGTGAAGGGCAGTCTACAGTGCCTTGTCAACCCGCACTTCACCAATTCAGCTGTGCATTTTGCTCAGCCCACAACATGAACTCAGTAGCATTAATCAAAGTCCTTGTGTTGAGGCCAACAGATGTATGTAAGTAATAATGTGTGTGTATGGTGGATGCCTCAGATAGAAACAGTATGACTTACTGGGACTGGTGATGGCAGAAGAACCTTCTCTGTCTGTCCTCCTCAGTCTCCCACTGGTGGACCTGGCAATACCTGTCACACAGAGGAAGATAGAGAGAGAGGAGGGAGGGCGATCAATAAAGGTCATCCATTCTATGTTGCATAATACCATTATAACATAACACTACATATGCCTGCAAGTTAACAACACTAAAACCCACATGGCTGATAACCTGACAACAGAGAACCCAGTGACAGCCATCACAGATCCTAGGTGACACTGAGCAGCTCTGGAATCACTGGAATGCCTTCTGGCGTTCCACTACGGCTTTCCATACAATGCTGACTGGGAGCGACCTATTCCATTCCAGATCAATACAGGGTCTGTTCTGTTGTGCTCTGTTCTGTACTGATCATTCCTTATTCCAGGCCAAGAGAGTTGAGGTGTTGGAGTGTGTGTGTGTGTGTGTGTGTGTGTGTGTGTGTGTGTGTGTGTGTGTGTGTGTGTGTGTGTGTGTGTGTGTGTGTGTGTGTGTGTGTGTGTGTGTGTGTGTGTGTATGTGTGTGTGTGTGTGTGTGTGTGTGTGTGTGTGTGTGTGTGTGTGTGTGTGTGTGTGTGTGTGTGTGGACTGTAATGTAGATTCTGTGTAGACTGTTGGTCTCTCTGTAGAATGAGAGGTCGTCGGGAGGTCACAGAGTTCAACGGTCAACCATCACCCATACCAGTACAGGTCATACCAGCAGAGGAAGGGTGTATGGTAGATACGCTTAGTGGGAGGACGACTAGTGAGTTACTGATACATGGCTGCAGCGGTAATTCTACCCAGCTAGTAAGAGTAAGATGGGGACCCCCTCTAGAATCACCACAGTTATCAATTACATGATGATGGTAGATGTTGAGAGCACAGTCATTTCCTGTTCTTTTTTTTTCAGGAATTTGGCAGTCTCACTCCTCACATATTTAGTGTTTATTGGATATGGTAGAGGAGAGGAGTGACAGGAGACGAGGGAGAGGGTGCTGAAATTGCAGTGGGACAGATTCAAACCAATGCTGGAGTGGTATACAGTATGTCTTCCAGGGGCAGCAGCTTAGACTGCTAGACCACCCTAGGCAACAGTAAGTATCTATTTCTAAAGAGCTGATGATGATGTGATGATGGCCACGGAATCATGGTTTGATCTGATTTACAGCTTGGTGATTCAGAGGGGTCACACATGCCACAGGGGCAGCCATCATAAGAGATCAGGGATTTAACCCAGTCAGTACTATTCAGATGAAATGACTCCAACCTGTGGTTACTGAGTCAACTGACCCATCCTGTTCTGGCTCCTCCTCTTATTGAGACACTTCCTTTCTCAGTTCTGTCCTGTATGACATCGTTCACCATCATGACCAAGAGATGTGGATTCCTCTCTGAAGTGTCACCAGTGTCTTTAAAGAGACATAGACAGCTGAGGGAGAGGAAGGAAGTCTAAAGGGGTTCTGACTGTATGTTACTGAATACTGTGGGAGGAGGAGCCTGCAAGACGTGTCTCTGTGTGTGTGTGTGTGTGTGTGTGTGTGTGTGTGTGTGTGTGTGTGTGTGTGTGTGTGTGTGTGTGTGTGTGTGTGTGTGTGTGTGTGTGTGTGTGTGTGTGTGTGTGTGTGTGTTATAAGATAAAGGATGCCCGACAGACAGAAGAGCACCCAAGACACATGCGTAACATGTGAGCTCATCTCTCTCCCTGTTACATACAGTACCTATAATCCATTAACTTCTCTAGGATAGGGGGCAGCATTTTCACGTTTGGATGAAAAGTGTGCCCAGAGTAAACTGCCTATTATTAGTATTGGATAGAAAACACTCTGAAGTTTCTAAAACTGTTTGAATCATGTCTGTGACTATAACAGAACTTATTTGGCAGGCAAAACCCCAAGGACAAACCATTCAGAATCTATTTTTGAGGTCACTCTCTTTTCAATGGGTTTTCATTGGGAATCCAGATTTCTAAGGGACCTTCCTGCAGTTCCTATCGCTTCCACTGGATGTCAACAGTCTTTAGAAATTGGTTGAGGTTTTTCCTTTGAGAAATGAAGAAGTAGCCACGTTCAGAATGAGGCTCCAGTGAAGTGTACTGTTTGTTAGAGGCGCATGACCAGAAGCATGCTACACATTGTTTTCCTCCGGTATTGAACACAGATCATCCTGTCTTCAATTTTATCGATTATTTACGTTAAAAAATACCTAAAGTTGTATTACAAAAGTAGTTTGAAATGTTTGGAAAACGCTTACAGGTAACTTTTGAGATATTTGTAGTCACGTTGTGCAAGTTGGAACCGGTGTTTTTCTGGATCAAACGCGCCAAATAAATTGACATTTTGGATATATATCGACGGAATTAATCGAACAAAAGGACCATTTGTGATGTTTATGGGACATATTTGAGTGCCAACAGAAGAAGCTCGTCAAAGGTAAGGCATGAATTATATCTTTATTTCTGCGTTTTGTGTCGCGCCTGGAAGGTTGAAATATGATGGTCTGTGATTGTTAGCTGGGGTGCTATCCTCAGATAATAGCATTGTTTGCTTTCGCCGTAAAGCATTTTTGAAATCTGACACGTTGGCTGGATTCACAACAAGTGTAGCTTTAATTTGGTATATTGAATATGTGATTTCATGAGAGTTTAATTTTTATAGTAATTTATTTGAATTTGGCGCTCTGCATTTTCACTGGATGTTGGCCAGGTGGGACGCTACCGTCCCACATATCCCAGAGAGGTTAAAGCACAGGCCTCTCTCACACACAAATTGATGGTTTGGACATCCTAGGCATACTTGACAAGATGACAGGGCATGTACGTCTTTGGTTGTAAGACAGAAGAGAAGAGAGGGTCTGTCTGTTAAGTCTTTCTCAATGTCTGTGTGTGAGAGAGCAAAGAGAAATTAGGAAGAAAACTACCATCCACTGGATCCCACAGACTGCTGTTTGCTCTGGAATTTGTCTCTGTGGCCACAGAAAGCAATGCCTGGCTCTCCCAGACTGACCGACATCAGAGAAACCAACAGTCCAGTAACTTCAGAGCAGCAGTAGCAGCACAGCCACGCTCTAATTCCTCCTCCTACTGACCAAACAACAGACCGGCCAGAGAGAGGCTACCAGACCAGACCAGCTGAGCCCAGAGCCAACACACTCATTCACTCCTCCTGCCAGATAGATACAACTAACATTCAGAGACCCAGTGAAGCTACCAGTACCAGACCAGACCAGCTAAACCCAGAGAAAACACCCTCACTCAGCTAACCAGACCCCGGTAACATTGTACTGAAGCAGGGTTGGATGAGAGCTCGACAGAGCGACTACTCTCCCCTGCCACTCACCAAACGTGCCTCTCCTCCCTGCTCCTCTAGACCACAAATGGCCCAGTCACCATAGCAACAGTAGCAACAGGTCTGTTTTTTCAGGGAGGTGGTGGTAGTGTTGTAACAGGAGGATGAAACTATGCGGCACACACGCACACACACACACACGCACACGCACACGCACGCACGCGCACGCACACACGCGCACACACACACACACACACACACACACACACACACACACACACACACACACACACACACACACACACACACACACACACACACACACACACACACACACACACACCTCTGCTAGCTCAGACAACTGCTTATTTATTTACTGTAATCCCTCACTTAGACTGAGTTTGCTTCCCAAATGGCACCCTATTCCCTATATAGCCATTAGGGTCCTGGTCAAAAGTAGTGCACTATAAAGGGAATATGGGTGCCTTTTGAGACTTATCACAGATTGACTCACCATTCACTGTCACTGTAAGTAATGGCGATGAATGATTTAAATTGGGAATTGATCATTGTTATCTAAACTGTGGCTTGGCAGAGAGCTTTAGACTAGGGCTTTGAATCAAAATGATGTAAGTCCTGGAGAGGCTATGGTTGTTCTAGAACAATGTTCAAACAACCTGACAATAAGGACATGAACTGAACAGCTGTGAGTCAATGAGGGATGTTGACATGTCAGTAAAGTACACACACCTGACCTGGGACAGGCAGCACATATATTTACAGTTATGAATGATGAGCAAGGCAGAAAAGCAAGTCCATGCTTTACCTTATTCTATAACTAATGCTGGAGAGCCACAGAGAGCTACAGCTCGTGAAAGGTGAATGGTGAGTCTAGAGTCTCTAGCACAACAACAGAAAGGCAGGGGAGGTGCTACATAAACACAACATAGCTGACACTGCAGAACCTCAACGGGAAACTAACAGACGCTAACTAATGAGATAACTAGAGACAGCTAAATATGTACTACAACAACAAACAAATAGATAAGACATTAATACAACATGTATGCAGTACAAAAACTATCAAATAGATAAATATTGCATCCAAACTTTGTGAGACAGCGTAACACATGTAGGCCTAAGGTATACAAAACAGCCAACAATATACGGCATCAATTTGACATTCAGAATATGTTCAACAGAAAAAAACATGCAACAACCAAACCGATATGGCATAATTTGGCATTTAGTCAATGCTGCCAGTAGCTATAGGAGTCACATTGAGTTTAGGGAGTGGACAGATAGATCATAGGTACACTGGCAGAGTACAACAGTGTTTGAGCCAATCATCAACTCCTGTAAAGCCTGAATGGAAAATAAAAGTGTGAGCAACCCCAGAGCGGAACCCACAGTGTTGTCGGAACAAAGGAGATGTGTGTGAGAGAGAGTGTGTGTTGTTGAAAAGCCCGGGACAAGACTGAACAGGTGAGTGAAGCGCTACAGGGCCCTCTACAGCTCCACACACAAAACAACCACACAGAGAGATAGGTGTGGCCTTCTCTACAACCACACAGAGAGACAGGTGTGGCCTTCTCTACAACCACACAGAGAGACAGGTGTGGCCTTCTCTACAACCACACAGAGAGACAGGTGTGGCCTTCTCTACAACCACACAGAGAGACAGGTGTGGCCTTCTCTACAACCACACAGAGAGACAGGTGTGGCCTTCTCTACAACCACACAGAGAGATAGGTGTGGCCTTCTCTACAACCACACAGAGAGACAGGTGTGGCCTTCTCTACAACCACACAGAGAGACAGGTGTGGCCTTCTCTACAACCACACAGAGAGACAGGTGTGGCCTTCTCTACAACCACACAGAGAGACAGGTGTGGCCTTCTCTACAACCACACAGAGGGACGGGTGTGGCCTTCTCTACAACCACACAGAGAGACAGGTGTGGCCTTCTCCACAACCACACAGAGAGACGGGTGTGGCCTTCTCCACAACCACACAGAGGGACGGGTGTGGCCTTCTCCACAACCACACAGAGAGACAGGTGTGGCCTTGTCCACAACCACACAGAGAGACAGGTGTGGCCTTGTCCACAACCACACAGAGAGACGGGTGTGGCCTTCTCCACAACTCTACTCAGAGACAGGTGTGGCCTTCTCCACAACCACACAGAGAGACATGTGTGGCCTTCTCCACAACCACACAGAGAGACAGGTGTGGCCTTCTCCACAACCACACAGAGAGACAGGTGTGGCCTTCTCCACAACCACACAGAGAGACATGTGTGGCCTTCTCCACAACCACACAGAGAGACAGGTGTGGCCTTGTCCACAACCACACAGAGAGACGGGTGTGGCCTTCTCCACAACCACACAGAGAGACAGGTGTGGCCTTCTCCACAACCACACAGAGAGACATGTGTGGCCTTCTCCACAACCACACAGAGAGACGGGTGTGGCCTTCTCCACAACCACACAGAGAGACAGGTGTGGCCTTCTCCACAACCACACAGAGAGACAGGTGTGGCCTTCTCCACAACCACACAGAGAGACAGGTGTGGCCTTCTCCACAACCACACAGAGAGACAGGTGTGGCCTTCTCCACAACTCTACTCAGAGACAGGTGTGGCCTTCTCCACAACGCTACACAGAGACAGGTGTGGCCTTCTCCACAACTCTACTCAGAGACAGGTGTGGCCTTCTCCACAACGCTACACAGAGACAGGTGTGGCCTTCTCCACAACTCTACTCAGAGACAGGTGTGGCCTTCTCCACAACGCTACACAGAGACAGGTGTGGCCTTCTCCACAACGCTACACAGAGACAGGTGTGGCCTTCTCCACAACTCTACTCAGAGACAGGTGTGGCCTTCTCCACAACCACACAAAGAGACAGGTGTGGCATTCTCCACAACTCTACTCAGAGATAGGTGTGGCATTCTCCACAACTCTACACAGAGACAGGTGTGGCCTTCTCCACAACCACACAAAGAGACAGGTGTGGCCTTCTCCACAACTCTACTCAGAGACAGGTGTGGCCTTCTCCACAACTCTACTCAGAGACAGGTGTGGCCTTCTCCACAACCACACAGCGAGACAGGTGTGGCCTTCTCCACAACCACACAAAGAGACAGGTGTGGCATTCTCCACAACTCTACTCAGAGACAGGTGTGGCCTTCTCCACAACCACACAGCGAGACAGGTGTGGCCTTCTCCACAACGCTACACAGAGACAGGTGTGGCCTTCTCCACAACGCTACACAGAGACAGGTGTGGCCATCTCCACAACTCTACACAGAGACAGGTGTGGCCATCTCCACAACTCTACTCAGAGACAGGTGTGGCCTTCTCCACAACGCTACTCAGAGACAGGTGTGGCCTTCTCCACAACGCTACACAGAGACAGGTGTGGCCATCTCCACAACTCTACTCAGAGACAGGTGTGGCCTTCTCCACAACTCTACTCAGAGACAGGTGTGGCCATCTCCACAACTCTACTCAGAGATAGGTGTGGCCTCATACAGGTGTCATGTGAATCTCCTCACACAAAGCTAGAATGGCCCTCTTAACTCTGAGGGACTGCTACAAATCAGTTACAATATGTCAGGTTTATGATGGTGGTATGTAGGTTTCATGGTGGTAAATAGCCCTGCCACATGGCTGTTGACTCCCTCTTAGACGTCACCTAGGATTCAACAGCCATGTATCAGGGCTAGGTGGTAAAGTTTAACACACAAATACCACACACTGTTTCACAACAGCTTAACCACATTTTTCCCCCGACGGTTATACAGGTGAAGCATTTTCATGTTTTCATATGAACAATAAAGCTTCCTTTGGTACTTCCCCAGTCCTTTGTTATTAGTGAACTGAAGTGTCTGAACAGCCGTGCTTCAGAACAATCAGTGTGTCATGTAGTGTGATTGAGTGATCTGACCGGTCAAGTGCAGGCCTCGTCAAACATGTGAAACGATGAGTTATTGGTTCTGGAGGACTGAGGAGAGAAAACAAGAGGAATGGGTGGAGAGGGCTCGTCTCCTGCACTTTAAACCCTGTGACCCTGTAATACACGCTCACACTAGTGCGTGTGCACACAAGCACACACACACACAAACACACACACACACCTCAATGGCCCTTGATCCTTCTTGACTATATTTATAAAGGAGGCTAGTCACTGTTTGAGCAGGGGGGCAGAGTTGAGCACGATCCATCCCCCCTTTCCCCATCCCCCTCCCTCCTTCCCCCCTCCTTCCTCCCCCCAACCCTCCTGCCCCCCACCCCCCATCCCCCCCTTCTCCCCCATCCATCCCTCCCTCCTTCCTCCCCGCAACTCATCCATCTGACCCATTGTGTTTTTATGGCCCTCATTACACATGTTCAGAGCATGCTGCAAACACCACGCAGAGTTTACACAGTTTCACAACTGGCCTGTGAAACAGAGGCTGGGAATGGACAACCAGGGGGAATTGACTGGAGAGATGGTCTTTTTTCATGTGTTTTCACAGCCCACAGATCCCAGATAAGGTCTTTACCTGGAAGTCTCCTACCTTGAGTAATGACCACACAGAATGGTACTGACCGTGAATAGTACTGACCGTGAGTAGACTGTGAATAGTACTGTGAATAGTACTGACCGTGAGTAGACTGTGAATAGTACTGTGAATAGTACTGACCGTGAGTAGACTGTGAATAGTACTGTGAATAGTACTGACCGTGAGTAGACTGTGAATAGTACTGTGAATAGTACTGACCGTGAGTAGACTGTGAATAGTACTGTGAATAGTACTGACCGTGAGTAGACTCTGAATAGTACTGTGAATAGTACTGACCGTGAGTAGACTGTGAATAGTACTGTGAATAGTACTGACCATGAGTAGACTGTGAATAGTACTGTGAATAGTACTGACCGTGAGTAGACTGTGAATAGTACTGTGAATAGTACTGACCGTGAGTAGACTGTGAATAGTACTGACCGTGAGTAGACTGTGAATAGTACTGTGAATAGTACTGACCGTGAGTAGACTGTGAATAGAACTGACCATGACCCTGGACCGCACCAGGCTCAGATTAATTTCTAAATGGCAATAAGACCTGTGAGCACTGATAAAGCTCATGCTGTTAAAGGGACATTCCTCTCCAAAATCTACGTTTGTCAGATGTTTTCATAACCCAAAAGTGGTGTTCTGTCGGGATAAGTTGACATCCAGGCTTTCTGTTGTGTAGATTGAGCTACATGCCACAATCTAAAATGAATGGAAAAGATAAGCTCCTTGTAGGTCTAGTTTCCTGGTTTGTGGTGCTCATATTTTCCATTCATTTGGTGTTGAGGCATATACAGTAGTTGGATCTACACAGCCGATGGCATGGGATGTGGACGCATCTGGACATTAGAAAACATCTAACAAACTTTGAATTTTATTCAGAGTATAATGCCCCTTTAAACTTGAAAACCGGTTTTATGAAAACTGAAAACTTTTAACACAAGCCTTTCTCTCACTCATCAAAACTCACCCAGGATTTTATCACCACTACTGACACAGGTGTGTTCAGTCACGATAAACTATCACAATCACACCAAAAACAGTAAAAATCATATCAGTGAAGCAACATGATGGAAACAGATTTTTAAAGCCAGTTTTTATGAGCTCAATAGGGAAACAGTCTGGAAGTAAGAGCAGTGTATAAAACAATGGCTTGTAGTGTAACAGATATGGATCGGCCTTCCATCTTGGCAGGTAGAGTAGAGATCAGTAACTAAAAATAACTGTGTCCCAAATGCCACCATATTCGAGAGAGAGAGAGAGAGAGAGAGAGAGAGAGAGAGAGAGAGAGAGAGAGAGAGAGAGAGAGAGAGAGAGAGAGAGAGAGAGAGAGAGAGAGAGAGAGAGAGAGAGAGAGAGAGAGAGAGAGAGAGAGAGAGAGAGAGAGAGAGAGAGAGAGAGAGAGAGAGAGAGAGAGAGAGAGAGAGAGAGAGAGAGAGAGAGAGAGAGAGAGAGAGAGAGAGAGTCGCCTTGCTATTGAGAAAGGTCCCGAAATCAGTGCCAAAGTGATTGTAAAAAACTGTAAATTGAATTGAGAGGGGGGCTATCTACAGTATATTAACTATAGGGTCATCTAAGGTTAGAGGGTAAAATATGTGTGTGTGTGAGTGAGTGAGTGTGCATGCATGTTTGCGACACCAAGAGAGATATGTGAGACACAGAGAGCGAAACAAAAAGACAGACGGACAAAGCTCTTGGCCTCATACAGTATGTGTCACTATGTACTATAGAAGACACTAACATAATCTGTTACAGCTCAGTCAACCCCTCCCCTGGCATCATCTCACACCCCTGACAGACAGCTATCATCACAGAGATGCATTCCTGTCTGGAGTCCCAGATAAACACAGAGTGGACACTTCAGACCTGGCTCCATACAGTATATAGAGCACAGCATATGGTAGGAAATGGAGACTAGGGCCTGTACTGTGTGTAGAGTAGATCACAGGACCAGGGGGAAAGTGGGGACACTATATACAGTATAGATAGAGATGGAGATGCAGCATTTAAAGGCAATGTTTCCACATTTACGGTAAACGGTGCGGCTGTCAGCCCAATCGGAAATTACCTGTAAATGTCAAGTGATCTACAACACGGCTCGGATTGAATCCTGGCCGTAGTCTAGAATAGATTCCCTCTGTCTCTCAGAGTGGGAGAATGAAAAACGGAGTGTAGCTCAGCTGTCGTCTATTCTTCTCCATACAAGACTCAACATCCAGAAGAAGTGGGAAAACAAAGTTGTTGTCTTTATCTTAAAGCTGACCAGGCCTTCTGATGTGATGATAAACCACGTCATTAAACCCTGTCCATGTCTGGGCTCCCACGGACATCTCATCAGCATAATCATCCCCGTCAACATCCGCCTGTTTAAGCTAGAGATATCATTTTTTTTGCACGGGCTGCGTCTCAATCCACCACATCCGTATCTGTGGTGGAAGGTGGCCTAGCTACAGTGGTGTTTGTCAGACCTTGAGACATCCAGAAAGTGCCATGGGACTCATCTGAAGTCAGTACCGTCGATCTGCCAACTTCTGTCTGTAGCGTCTGTAACAGTTTGGGCTAATATGACCCCTCTATGAAAAGGTGAGTTTCCCATGAACGCGTACATGTTGTTTTGCTCTAGGAAGCCCCCAAGCCTCACAAGACACGTCTGAAAGTAGCCGGGTACCAGCTAAAAAGAATTATGGAAGTACACTACCGGTCAAAAGTTTTAGAACACCTACTCATTCATGGGTTTTTCTTTATTTTGACTATTTTCTACATTGTTGAATAATAGTGAAGACATCAGATCTATGAAATAACACATATGGAATCATGTAGTAACCAAAAAAGTGTTTAACAAATCCAAATATATTTTATATTTGAGATTCTACAAATAGCCACCACTTGCCTTGATTGACAGCTTTGCACACTTTTGACCAGTAGTCTATATATGGAAGTAGTTTGGTTGTAAAATATGGGTAAAAATATATAAATAAATAATTTCCTGATTGATTTATTTTTTGACTATCTGTTGTTCCATGTCTGAATCTGTTATTCAATGCGTTTCTATTGGCTAATAGCAGTAAGGCCAAATTATTTATTATACCTAAAGGAGTCCTAAAATCGCCCATCTTAAAGATACTGGCAAAGGACACACGATGAAGTGTGTGTGTGTGTGTGTGTGTGTGTGTGTGTGTGTGTGTGTGTGTGTGTGTGTGTGTGTGTGTGTGTGTGTGTGTGTGTGTCGCCCCCAACTCTTAAAGATACTGGCAAAGGAGACGATGAGGTGTGTGTGTGTGTTTGTGTATGTTATAAGATAAAGGATGCCCGACAGACAGAAGAGCACCAAAGACACATGCATAACATGTGAGCTCATCCCTCTCCCTGTTACATACAGTACCTATAATCCATTAAAGCACAGGCCTCTCTCACACACAAATTGATGGTTTGGACATCCTAGGCATACTTGACAAGATGACAGGGCAAATAGTGTGTCTCAACAGAGTTTATAGGTTGACTTTCAAGTTCCATCTAATAATATCTTTACACACAGCAAATCTAAGCCTGTCTGCGGATATAAACAATGTTAAAAGCCATAATGCAGAGCGGTGCTTGCAATAAGTCAGAGAGGTAGTAGTAGTGTGTTTGGGGTTGGACTTGAAAGCGCATACCAGACCCAGCGATACCCTATTATGAGTAAATCAGTGCTGTGGGCTCTGTAAATTATGAGCCTGTGTGTGTGTGTGTCTGGGTGTGCGTGCATGTGTGCGCGCGCGCGCGTGTGTGTGTGTGTGTGTGTGTGTGTGTGTGTGTGTGTGTGTGTGTGTGTGTGTGTGTGTGTGTGTGTGTGTGTGTGTGTGTGTGTGTGTGTGTGTGTGTGTGTGTGTGTGTGTGTGTCCTAGCCTCTTCTTTGTGTGGTTGTTATTCATGTGCAGGTTACTGATTGATCCACCAGGCTGAGGGAGTGGCGTACAAGGCAGAGAGCAGCTCCACATACAGGGCTCAGCTACCAGGGTCAGACACTCACACACTGACACTAGCATGTGTGAGGTGAGCACCCTGATTTACAGTCTAAGATGAATGCAGTCTGACAAATATGCACATTGCACTCTCTCACACACACACACACACACACACACATTCTGAAATACTGTAAAATAATACTGAGAGAAACATACAGCTCACAGTGTGTGTGTATACAGTATGCATCCCCACACAGACCCATATCCCTGTACAGTATCTCCACACACAGTTTCAGTTCTGATGTCAAAACCCCATTGTCTGATGGTAGCCCACTCCAAACACCCCCACACTGATCCTGAAGACAACCTTCTCCAAACACCCCCACACTGATCCTGAAGACAACCTTCTCCAAACACCCCCACACTGATCATGAAGACAACCTTCTCCAAACACCCCCACACTGATCCTGAAGACAACCTTCTCCAAACACCCCCACACTGATCCTGAAGACAACCTTCTCCAAACACCCCCACACTGATCATGAAGACAACCTTCTCCAAACACCCCCACACTGATCATGAAGACAGCCTTCTCCAAACACCCCACACTGATCATGAAGACAACCTTCTCCAAACACCCCCACACTGATCATGAAGACAACCTTCTCCAAACACCCCCACACTGATCATGAAGACAGCCTTCTCCAAACACCCCCACACTGATCCTGAAGACAACCTTCTCCAAACACCCCCACACTGATCCTGAAGACAACCTTCTCCAAACACCCCCACACTGATCATGAAGACAGCCTTCTCCAAACACCCCCACACTGATCCTGAAGACAACCTTCGCCAAACACCCCCACACTGATCCTGAAGACAACCTTCTCCAAACACCCCAACACTGATCATGAAGACAGCCTTCTCCAAACACCCCCACACTGATCCTGAAGACAACCTTCTCCAAACACCCCCACACTGATCATGAAGACAACCTTCTCCAAACACCCCCACACTGATCCTGAAGACAACCTTCTCCAAACACCCCCACACTGATCCTGAAGACAACCTTCTCCAAACACCCCCACACTGATCATGAAGACAACCTTCTCCAAACACCCCCACACTGATCATGAAGACAACCTTCTCCAAACACCCCCACACTGATCATGAAGACAGTCTTCTCCAAACACCCCCACACTGATCCTGAAGACAACCTTCTCCAAACACCCCCACACTGATCATGAAGACAACCTTCTCCAAACACCCCCACACTGATCCTGAAGACAACCTTCTCCAAACACCCCCACACTGATCCTGAAGACAACCTTCTCCAAACACCCCAACACTGATCATGAAGACAGCCTTCTCCAAACACCCCCACTCTGATCCTGAAGACAACCTTCTCCAAACACCCCCACACTGATCATGAAGACAACCTTCTCCAAACACCCCCACACTGATCCTGAAGACAACCTTCTCCAAACACCCCCACACTGATCATGAAGACAACCTTCTCCAAACACCCCCACACTGATCATGAAGACAGCCTTCTCCAAACACCCCCACACTGATCATGAAGACAGCCTTCTCCAAACACCCCCACACTGATCATGGAGACAACCTTCTCCAAACACCCCCACACTGATCATGAAGAACCTTCTCCAAACACCCCCACACTGATCATGAAGACAACCTTCTCCAAACACCCCCACACTGATCATGAAGACAACCTTCTCCAAACACCCCCACACTGATCATGAAGACAACCTTCTCCAAACACCCCCACACTGATCATTAAGACAACCTTCTCCAAACACCCCCACACTGATCCTGAAGACAACCTTCTCCAAACACCCCCACACTGATCCTGAAGACAACCTTCTCCAAGCACCCCCACACTGATCCTGAAGACAACCTTCTCCAAACACCCCCACACTGATCATGAAGACAACCTTCTCCAAACACCCCCACACTGATCCTGAAGACAACCTTCTCCAAACACCCCCACACTGATCATGAAGACAGCCTTCTCCAAACACCCCCACACTGATCATGAAGACAACCTTCTCCAAACACCCCCACACTGATCATGAAGACAACCTTCTCCAAACACCCCCACACTGATCATGAAGACAACCTTCTCCAAACACCCCCACACTGATCATGAAGACAACCTTCTCCAAACACCCCCACACTGATCATGAAGACAACCTTCTCCAAACACCCCCACACTGATCCTGAAGACAACCTTCTCCAAACACCCCCACACTGATCATGAAGACAACCTTCTCCAAACACCACCACACTGATCATGAAGACAACCTTCTCCAAACACCCCCACACTGATCCTGAAGACAACCTTCTCCAAACACCCCCACACTGATCATGAAGACAACCTTCTCCAAACACCACCACACTGATCATGAAGACAACCTTCTCCAAACACCCCCACACTGATCCTGAAGACAACCTTCTCCAAACACCCCCACACTGATCATGAAGACAACCTTCTCCAAACACCCCCACACTGATCCTGAAGACAACCTTCTCCAAACACCCCCACACTGATCATGAAGACAACCTTCTCCAAACACCCCCACACTGATCATGAAGACAACCTTCTCCAAACACCACCACCACTTTGTTATTAGTCAATATCCTGTCTCCAGAGCTGAACAAATATGCCCAGAATGTGACAGCAGCTCCGCACACGTTCCGGCGGGAGACAAACAGGACAGATGACGACGACATGACCAGACATGCACTCCCTGCTCCGATGCAAACTGTGGGAAGGGAGTTGTTGGGAAAGGAGACATTCAATGGGAATGGGTTGTGTACACTACACAGAGCAGCACAGAGCCAAGGGCTTAGGGTTAGAGACTGTGGAGACTCAGGTTGCGCCCCAAATGGCCTAGCCCCTATGGGCCCCTGTCAAAAATAGTGCACTATATAGGGAATAGGGTGCCATTTGGGATGCAACCTCAGAGAACGGAAGCTGTAGGTTAAAGCAAATAGAGTGGGTTCTAGGAGTGGGTGAGTGAGTGAGACACCATTAAGGGTGAAAGAGTGGGTGAGTGACTGAGACACCATTAAGGGTGGAAGAGTGGGTGAGTGAGTGAGCCACCATTAAGGGTGAAAGATTGGGTGAGTGAGTGAGCCACCATTAAGGGTGAAAGATTGGGTGAGTGAGTGAACCACCATTAGGGGTGAAACGTGATGCTGGATACAGGCTTCGTACAGATACAGGCTACAGCAGGTGTTCACACATGGAGGTTAAACATAGTCAGGAGGGGAGAGGAACAACACAGGGAGAATGACCAGCCATGCTGAGTATCATAGATGGATGAATATAGCACCTTGTCTCCATGCTGAGTATCATGGATGGATGGATATAACACCGTGTCTCCATGCTGAGTATCATGGATGGATGGATATAGCACCTTGTCTCCATGCTGAGTATCATGGATGGATGGATATAGCACCTTGTCTCCATGCTGAGTATCATAGATGGATGAATATAGCACCTTGTCTCCATGCTGAGTATCATGGATGGATGGATATAACACCTTGTCTCCATGCTGAGTATCATGGATGGGTGGAATGAATATAACACCTTGTCTCCATGCTGAGTATCATGGATGGATGGATATAGCACCTTGTCTCCATGCTGAGTATCATGGATGGATGGAATGAATATAACACCTTGTCTCCATGCTGAGTATCATGGATGGATGGAATGAATATAACACCTTGTCTCCATGCTGAGTATCATGGATGGATGGATATAACACCTTGTCTCCATGCTGAGTATCATGGATGGATGGATGGATATAGCACCTTGTCTCCATGCTGAGTATCATGGATGGATGGAATGAATATAGCACCGTGTCTCCATGCTGAGTATCATGGATGGATGGAATGAATATAGCACCTTGTCTCCATGCTGAGTATCATGGATGGATGGATATAGCACCTTGTCTCCATGCTGAGTATCATGGATGGATGGATGGATATAGCACCTTGTCTCCATGCTGAGTATCATGGATGGATGGATGGATATAGCACCTTGTCTCCATGCTGAGTATCATGGATGGATGGATGGATATAGCACCTTGTCTCCATGCTGAGTATCATGGATGGATGGAATGAATATAACACCTTGTCTCCATGCTGAGTATCATGGATGGATGGATGGATATAGCACCTTGTCTCCATGCTGAGTATCATGGATGGATGGATGGATATAGCACCTTGTCTCCATGCTGAGTATCATGGATGGATGGATGGATGAATATAGCACCTTGTCTCCATGCTGAGTATCATGGATGGATGGAATGAATATAACACTTTGTCTCCATGCTGAGTATCATGGATGGATGAATATAGCACCTTGTCTCCATGCTGAGTATCATGGATGGATGGATGGATATAGCACCTTGTCTCCATGCTGAGTATCATGGATGGATGGATATAGCACCTTGTCTCCATGCTGAGTATCATGGATGGATGGATATAGCACCTTGTCTCCATGCTGAGTATCATGGATGGATGAATATAGCACCTTGTCTCCATGCTGAGTATCATGGATGGATGAATATAGCACCTTGTCTCCATGCTGAGTATCATGGATGGATGGATATAGCACCTTGTCTCCATGCTGAGTATCATGGATGGATGAATATAGCACCTTGTCTCCATGCTGAGTATCATGGATGGATGGATGAATGAATATAGCACCTTGTCTCCATGCTGAGTATCATGGATGGATGGAATGAATATAACACCTTGTCTCCATGCTGAGTATCATGGATGGATGGATATAGCACCTTGTCTCCATGCTGAGTATCATGGATGGATGTAATATAGCACCGTGTCTCCATGCTGAGTATCATGGATGGATGGAATGAATATAGCACCGTGTCTCCATGCTGAGTATCATGGATGGATGTATATAGCACCTTGTCTCCATGCTGAGTATCATGGATGGATGAATATAGCACCTTGTCTCCATGCTGAGTATCATGGATGGATGGATGGATGAATATAACACCTTGTCTCCATGCTGAGTATCATGGATGGATGGAATGAATATAACACCTTGTCTCCATGCTGAGTATCATGGATGGATGGATATAGCACCTTGTCTCCATGCTGAGTATCATGGATGGATGGAATGAATATAACACCTCGTTTACATGCTGAGTATCATGGATGGATGGATGAATGAATATAACACTTTGTCTCCATGCTGAGTATCATGGATGGATGGATGGATGAATATAGCACCTTGTCTACATGCTGAGTATCATGGATGGATGGATGGATGAATATAGCACCTCGTCTACATGCTGAGTATCATGGATGGATGGATGGATGAATATAGCACCTCGTCTACATGCTGAGTATCATGGATGGATGGATGAATATAGCACCTCGTCTACATGCTGAGTATCATGGATGGATGGAATGAATATAACACCTTGTCTCCATGCTGAGTATCATGGATGGATGGATATAGCACCTTGTCTCCATGCTGAGTATCATGGATGGATGGATATAGCACCTTGTCTCCATGCTGAGTATCATGGATGGATGGAATGAATATAGCACCTCGTTTACATGCTGAGTATCATGGATGGATGGATGAATGAATATAACACTTTGTCTCCATGCTGAGTATCATGGATGGATGGATGGATGAATATAGCACCTTGTCTACATGCTGAGTATCATGGATGGATGGATGGAATATAACACCTCGTCTACATGCTGAGTATCATGGATGGATGGATGGATGGAATATAGCACCTTGTCTCTATGCTGAGTATCATGGATGGATGGATGAATATAGCACCTCGTCTCGATGCTGAGTATCATGGATGGATGGATGAATATAGCACCTCGTCTCCATGCTGAGTATCATGGATGGATGGAATGAATATAGCACCTCGTCTACATGCTGAGTATCATGGATGGATGGATGGATGGATATGGCATCTTGTCTACATGCTGAGTATCATGGATGGATGGATGAATATAGCACCTCGTCTCCATGCTGAGTATCATGGATGGATGGATGAATATAGCACCTCGTCTACATGCTGAGTATCATGGATGGATGGATGAATATAGCACCTCGTCTACATGCTGAGTATCATGGATGGATGGATGGATGGATATAGCACCTTGTCTACATGCTGAGTATCATGGATGGATGGATGAATATAGCACCTCGTCTACATGCTGAGTATCATGGATGGATGGATATAACACTTTGTCTCCATGCTGAGTATCATTGATGGATGGAATGAATATAGCACCTCGTCTCCATGCTGAGTATCATGGATGGATGGATGGATGGATGGATATAACACCTCGTCTCCAAGGCTCTTCGAGAGTAACTTTCCTCATCCACCACCCATGTATGGCACCTCACTGGCACACATTCTGACGGCAGACATTTAGGACCAGAGCAGACGATCTGTTAGCCAATCCTCATCACCTATAGACCAGATATGAAGTAATCTGATGAGGGCTGTATATTGTATACCACAATACATTTACATTTGACATTTGAGTCATTTAGCAGACACGCTTGTCCAGAGAGACTTACAGTTAGTGCCTTCATTTTAAGATAGCTAGTTGGGACGACCACATATCACAGTCATAGTAAGTACATGGAGAAGATGACATGTTCACATCCGTCCATTGGTGAAACAAATGAATAGTGTTGCTGGACACAACCCTTGTCTTTCTGCAGGGCAGTGGAGAGGAAGCAGTGGTGAGAGGTCCATCAACCTGTCAATCAACTGGATTTGCAACCAAACTGTCAAGAGACAACATTATCTCAAATGGAAACACACTCTACCACATCAATGTATTATTCATCTCTAATCTACATACAATGATACATAGAGACCATACTGCAAGTAAACATCATATTCTTCTTGAGGTTTTCATTAAGTATCTTTGGCCATTGTGTGATGTTCAGACCTTGAAAAGCACCTCTCATTATACCAACAGATTAGAGGTCAGGTAAGTTCACTAATGGCTCTTGTTAGTACTTTGCCATTCACGACAAAGCTTTCAAACATCTTGTGAATTATTTGACAGCAAGAATACAGACAGACTTAACTATTGTCAATAGTCAGACATTGTTTAGTCAAAGACTAACAGAAATGGCCACGCCTGGCTCCATGTGTGGCTCTTTGAAAGGGGAAATTCACAACAAGGGTAACTTGATGATCAACTACCTTTAAGTAATAAGGCACCTCAGGGTTTGTGGTATTTGGCCAATATACCACGGCTAAGGGCTGTATCCAGGCACTCCACGTTGCGTCGTGCTAAGAACAGCCCTTAGCCGTGGTATATTGGCCATAATATACCACAACCCCCCGAAGTGCCTGATTGCTGTTATAAACGGGTTACCAACGTAATTACAGCAGTAAAAATACATTTTTGTCATATCGATCGAATTTCAGGGCTGGAATCACCCAGTTTATAATATCTGATAACTGATCACAATCAACAGAACAGCAACATGTGTTGAAACAGTATATCACTCAACAGTTAGACGATGAAGGTGGGATGGTGGGATACTGTGAAGTGGTTGGAGCTTAGTGACTCATTCAGGGATCATGGTGGCAATCATAACTGACCTTTAGAGTACAGGAAAATAAATCATTACCCCATGCCCATGTACATGTATCTCTCTGGGGCACGTTCACTTTCCCTCAACACAGATAACCTACGCGCACGCGCGTACACGTATCCTACAGTTACATATTTACAAGTAACCTAAAGTTACAGAATTGAAGCTGATACTGTGCACATTTAGATGGACAACTGTAAAATAACAATGTAAAGTGTTATAATAACATTACAGCAAAGTACTAAGAACAACAGGAGTATCCATAATAAATATTCCATCAAATGGCACACCTACCTGAATATCCTGATTTCTTCATGATGATCCTTCGTACAGAAACGACTTGCTTTAAGCCTCGATATGAGTTGTTATTTTAGCCAGGCAATGTCTCAGACGTGTTCGATGTTGTCCGTGGCAATCAGATCCTCATTTACAACCGTAGTTTCACAGGTATCTCGGTGCGCGCTTTTCTCCCTATTCCTCCCAATCCTGGAACGTTAAGCTTTCCGAACACACTTGGCTGCGGGGAAAATCAGGGGAACCGCTACTTCGTGGATTTGAAGTAAATTAGTGAATTATTTAATATATCAGGATCGAACGCGGACAACAGGGAGTTAACCTCGGGGCCAGGCTATCTCTAGATAAGTAGAATGGATACAATCACACCTGCGCTACCAACGCACGCCCAATCTGAAGGCGGGACTTGGAGCAATATACTGTACACAGTAATCAGAGGAAGTTATGTCAAAGTTCACGGTGATGACACTGTGGGCTAACCCATTGACAAAATATACATTTAGAAATCACAGTCTGACAACAAACAATTGCTTACGGCAGTAGGGTGGATCATTACTTACTTTAAAATAAGAATCCACATCAGTGTTTGATTGTAAATAGGCTACAGTTGTAATATCCTTTTCAGGTACAGTATCACTTTAGTATGAAAAGACTTCGGCAAAGACGTTTTGCTGAAGTCAAAATTCTCGTGCTTATACTACAACAGATGTGTGAAAAGACCCAATTAACAGGTGATTAATGAAGGATGCAGCCAGTAGCTCATTTCACTGTGGGAATTATGTTATGTCAATCATATCAAAGTGTACAACTGTCAGTGTCATTCAATCATGCAAATAAGACTTGATGAAAATGATAATCCTCGACCTCATACAATGTGCTGCTATTCTGATCTGAGGAGACCTCTTGTGGACGTTTCTTGAAGGACAAACATTTGACATCCTGTGTACTTCTTCTAAAACCTAGGTGAATAGAAGCAAGTATGTACATTTTTTAAATTAAATGTAAAAATAAGAAGCAAGTATGTGTAGCTGCTGTCCAATATGGCGACCTTCGTATAGGTTACTGGGTGTGTCGAAAGGAGTGGGTGTATGTGCCTGCTGACCTGGCTGAGGTGCTTTCCACTGGGCAGCTGTATCACGATGTCGCCGGCGGTAGCTAACATTGCGACCTGAGGTGTTTCCCTCTGGGCAGCTGTATCACCCCTACAAGCTCTCACAGTCTCATGTCAGAATTAGACGTTCATCCATGTTTCTCAAACGTCAAATTTTGAAGTTGTTCAAAACACCATATTTAGTGTTTAAGGTTAAGTTTAGACATCTCACTAAAGGCTTCAGTCATACAAAAGTTATACTTAAATCCGAACTGGTTCCCTAGCAGATTAGTAAGAATGTCTCACCTCATGTTCACGAATGGTCTTTTTACCTTTATTCAGATTACAACCTCTCAATTTCGGTTATTTGAAAATGAAATAAACTCCAAAATATGGCTATTTTTAAAACAAGCCATACAAAGTTGGTTGCAATTTCACTTTAATCCATCAGGAAAAAACAGAACAAATATTACAACAAATATTATGGTTAAACTCAAATATACTAATTGATTTGAAAAAATCTACAGTACTGGTCAAAAGTTTGGACACACCTACTCATTCAAGGGTTTTTCTTTATTTTTACTATTTTCTACATTGCAAAATAATAGTGAAGACATCAAAACTATGAAATAACACATATGGAATCATGTAGTAACCAAAACAGTCTTAAACAAATCAAAATATATTTTATATTTGAGATTATTCAAAGTAGCCACTCTTTGCCTTGATGACAGCTTTGCACACTCTTGGTGTTCTCTCAAACAGCTTCATGAGGTAGTCACCTGGAATGCATTTCAATTAACAGGTGTGCCTTGTTAAAAGTTCATTTGTGGAATTTATTTCCTCCTTAATGCGTTTAAGCCAATCAGTTGTGTTGTGACAAGGTTGGGGTAGTATGCAGATTATAGCCCTATTTGGTAAAAGACCAAGTCCATATTATGGCAAGAACTGCTCAAATAAGCAAAGAGAAACGACAGTCCATCATTACTTTAAGACATGAAGGTCAGTCAACCCGGAACATGTCAAGAACTTTCACATTTTCTTCAAGTGCAGTCACAAAAACCATCAAGCACTATGATGAAACTGTCTCTCATAAGGACCACCACAGGAAAGGAAGACCCAGAGTTACCTCTTCTGCAGAGGATAAGTTCATTGGATTTACCAGCCTCAGAAATTGCATCCCAAATAAATGCTTCAGAGTTCAAGTTACAGACACATCTCAACATCAACTGTTCAGAGGAGACTGCGTGAATCAGGCTTTCATGGTCGAATTGCTGCAAAGAAACCACTACTAAAGGACACTAATAATAAGAAGAGACTTGCTTGGGCCAAGAAACAGGAGCAATGGACATTAGACCGGTGGAAATCTGTCCTTTGGTCTGATGAGTCCAAATTTGAGATTTTTGGTTCCAACCTCCGTGTCTTTGTGAGAGGTGAACAGATGATCTCTGCATGTGTGGTTCCCACGGTGAAGCATGGAGGAGGAGGTGTGATTTAGGTCAGTGATTTATTTAGAATTCAAGGCACACTTAACCAGCATGGCTACCACATCATTCTGAAGCGATACGCCATCCCATCTGGTTTGCGCTTAGTGGGACTATAATTTATTTTCATTGGTCAATGACCCAACACACCTCCAGGCTGTGTAAGGGCTATTTGACCAAGAAAGTGAGTGATTGAGTGCTGCATCAGATGACCTGGCCGCCACAATCACCCGACCTCAACCCAATTGAGATGGTTTGGGATGAGTTAGACAGCAGAGTGAAGGAAAAGCAGCCAAACAAGTGCTCAGCATATGTAGGTACTCCTTCAAGACTGTTGGAAAAGAATTCCAGGTGAAGCTGGTTGAGAGAATGCCAAGCGTGTGGAAAGCTGTCATCAAGGCTAAGGGTATTTACTTTGAAGAATCTCAAATATAAAATATATTTTGATGTGTATAACACTTTTTTGGTTACTAGATTATTCCATGTGTGTTATTTCATAGTTTTGATGTCTTCACTATTCTACAATGTAGAAAATAGTACAAATAAAGAAAAACACTTGAATGAGTAGGTGTGTCGAAACGTTTGACTGGTACTTTATATATACAACCTATCCGCAATATTAAAGCTGATCTACCCACAAAAAATTAATTTAAAAGAATACAATAAAAGTTTAGACATGAACTCAGAATTTTTAAGTTAGGGTTAAGTTTAGGCATTAACTCTGAATTCTTAAGTTTAGGCATTAACTCCGAATGGTTAAGGTAAGGGTTAAGGTTTGGGATAGGCTCAAAACCAAAATATCAAAAACAACTTTCTGTCGCTGGATTCGAACATGCGACCTTTAGCATTAGATTCAGATGCATCCACAACATCCTAGCAAAAACAGAACCTACTTGAAGGTAACACTACTCATAATTGCCCCTAGTGGCTGGTTTACACGTCATCTCCCGACTATAGTATGTGAGCGGAGTTGAGCGTTCTGAAATCCCGCTCATCACTCAATGTCCTTTACTAAGAGCAGTGTGCTCCACTAAAAAACACTCCTCGCTCAAAGAATACAAAACTACCGCTCCAAATTCGCTCCATTCATTAAAATCACAACCAGCATCTATTTTTGTGACTACTTGGACCTACCAGTTGTTTTTTTAGTATTGAAACCAAACCATATGATTTGAATGAAACATATTTTAATAAACAACTGTAAAACGCGCTCATCATTTCAATTAGGCTGCATGTCATATCAACAGCATATACAGTAAACACTAAATAGGTCCAAATCCAGATAGGGGACGAAAAGGAATTATTTGGGCTATATTATTTATATTATTTCAAGGCCACAGCCTATAAATAAACAAATTGTGAAGCACTCGCGAGTGATACACATTAGGCTGGCAGTGACATTAATAAGCACTCAGGATTTAAACAACATTTATTTGTATTAAATCATTATAGTCTACAAATTGCACACATGACTTACTAAGATTCAAATACAAAATAAAGGAAATATGCCTTATTGCGCTCCATCTACAGTGCCTTTGAATTCGTTTTTAGAAACATGAGTTTTGCCAGTCTGTGGCTTCAGGCTCATGCGATGGTGCAGGCCAGCAGCGGAGTGCGGAGAATACCCTCTCAGCGCTTGCAGAGCCAATGGGGATGCTAAACACCCTTCGGGCCACTTTTGTCAGACTGGGAAGGGATATGTAGTTGTTTTTTTGTTTTTTTTCTGTAGGTAGGCCTAAAGGATTTTAGATAAAATAACCCTATCAAAACAGAAATCGCCTTGAAAGAGGTAGCATGCCAGGACTATTGGGCCGAAATCAATGATGGCCTATTGTATAGATAATATAACAAATTTAGAAAAAAGAAGAAACCCGCACACTGCTCTTGATAGTATCACTGTTCTTTAATAAGCTTTACATATTGGGCACACGGCCTTCATCAGAGCTTTTGTGAGTTTACTTTTTCGTCAATAGCGGCCTTGTGTAGACATAGCCCCACCCAGATCCGTTCCACGCATCGAATGGGGTTGGAGTCGAGGGAAAACAAATAAATTCTACCAAATATAACAATGTGCATTTCATAAATATTCGAATAAAGTGTGTACATACAACGTATTAAACACGTCTGTAAAACCACAATGAGGACATGTCCTACCAAGTGTAACAGTATAACTTCAGTACGTCCCCTCGCCCCGACCTCGGGCGCGAACCAGGGACCCTCTGCACACATCAACAACAGTCACCCACGAAGCATCGTTACCCATCGCTCCACAAAGGCCGCGGCCCTTGCAGAGCAAGGTGCAACACTACTTCTAGGTTTCAGAGCAAGTGACGTAACTGATTGAAACGCTAGTAGCGCGTACCCGCTAACTAGCTAGCCATTTCACATCCGTTACACTAGCAAGTTGTCATAAATCATTGGGTACATCACAAGAAAAACGTCAGAGTAATCTGAAATGGGTGCATAATTCATGTTCACATTTACAACATAACATGCATGGGCATTTCATCATTAAACCCTCTAGGAAATAACGTCTGGAGGGTGAAAATCCCAAAACATTATCTTTTGCTCGGAGTATTATTTATATCACCTCTCCTGTCTGATATATTCACTTTCTCTATGCCACAAAATCTAAAGGTAGAAATGTCATGTTTTAGGTCATTAAAATGTACTGCGACTGGATAATCCCTGTCCTTTCTCCTGATTGAACTTTTATGTTCACTAATTCTGTTTGAGAGAACGAGAGGTTTTACCTACATAACACAGCCCCCATGGACATTTAATCATGTAGATAACATTGGTGGTTGAGCACGTAATAATGTAATTTATTTGGAACCATTTTCCTTTATGTGGGTGGCAGAAATATTCACACTTCATCATATTGTTGCACTGTGAGCAACCTCTGCATTTATAGCTACCGTTCTGGAGAGGGCGTAAAAGAGCCTGGCTCATTTTCTTTTGTGGCTGGCAGTTGGCATGGACCAATTTATCGCGTAAATTGCGACCTCTCCTACATACAATAAGTGGTGGATTCTTAAATTCAGCTGGCAGAGCTGGGTCCGATGATAAAACATTATGGTGTTTCTTGACAGCATCTTCCAATTTTCGCAAGTTCAGAGTATATGTGGTTGTGAACATTACAGTGTTCTTAAACTGTAGTTCGTCTTGTAATGCCATATTAAGAGCTTCATCCACACATTGTGGAGAGTAGCCTCTTCTTAGAAACCTATTGCGCATCTCCGCTGCTTTTTCTAGATAGTCCTCTGTGGAGTGGCATATACTGCGCAGTCTGAAAAACTGGCTTCTTGGAAGTCCTCTTTTTAACGGCTCAGGGTGGAAGCTGTCCCCCTGTAACAGAGTATTTATGTCAGTTTCTTTTCTGTACAGAGTTGTAAACAGGGTTCCATTTGATTTCTCAATCCACATATCGAGGTAATGAACACGTTTAATGTCACATTCAACAGTGAATTTGAGATTGGGGTCAATGTCATTGAGTAATGCCATAAATGTCACATCTGCTCCTGCCACGCCCTCTACTGCTCATCCTGTGTCTCCTTGACCTGCCACCATTCCCCCAGTGCTCTCTCTCTCTCTCTCTGTCTCTCTCTCTCTCTGATTGTGTGGGCGGAGACAGGTGTGCTGGAGTCAGAGCAGATCCCCACCAGCTGAAACCGGTTCCATAATCAAGACTTCTACAAATACTCAGTAATCTCTGCTCAGTCAGTCTACGGTTCTAGCCGTTTGTTACTGTTTAGATCCTGTTATGCCTGTTTTCCTTGCATGATGCTGTTTTCCTCTCCGCTACAGTTCTGCCCGCTCTGACTCTGGTCCCTGTCTCCAGTCCCACGTCTTGGTTACCTTGGTTACTTCATCCCAGTCTCCTCGTCTGAGTCTGCTCTTGGGTTCCCCTGTTCCACTCCATGTAACAAAGTCTGACAGATCTTCTCCCGTTCCTCCCCATATGCAAAACGTTGCCAATATATCGATACCACTTCAGGATTTTGATGGGTATTCGCTAGTATCTCTGTCTCTCAAATAGTGAGCTCGGGCTGCCAGCCCCCGTATGGGGGAATGCTGGTATATAGACTCTCAACATCTAATGTGACCAAAATGCAGTTTTATGTTAATCCCGTTATTGGTGAGATCTTGTTGATGAAGTTTTGAATCTTTCACATATGATAGCAATGCTTGCGCATGAGATTTAATAAGAGTCTACGAAGGTCGACAATGGCTCTAGCATTGAGCCTATTCTTGCAACCACTGGTCTGCCTGGATAATTGCCTTGTTTTAGGTTTGTGTAATTTCGGCAAAATGTACAGGCATGGACGTATGGCACATTTGCAGCAAAGCTATTAATATTCAGGTTTTGAGATAAGGTTATTTAATAGGGCTCCAGTTTAGAGTGTATCTCCCTTTGGAACACCTGTGTGATCAACAATCCATTTTCTATAGAAATGTTCATTACTGAGTTGTTGTCACGTTCTGACCTTAGTTCTTTTGTATTTTCTTTGTTTTAGTATGGTCAGGGTGTGAGTTGGGTGGGTTATCTATGTTTTGTGTTTCTATGTTGGGTTTTTCGTTTGGCCTGATTTTTCTCAATCAGAGGCAGGTGTTAGTCATTGTCTCTGATTGGGAACCATATTTAGGTAGCCTGTTTTCTGTTGTGTTTTGTGGGTGGTTGTCTTCCGTGTTTGTGTGTTCCACACGGAACTGTTTTGGTTTTCTTATTCTATTCACTTTGTTATTTTTGTATTGTTGTCGTGTTCAGTATTATTAAATATAATGGACACTTACCACGCTGCGCATTGGTCCGACCTTTCTTACTCCTCGTCAGAGGAGGACGAATTCCGTTACAGTTGTCTCTGAATCTCTTTGTATTTTTCCATAGTCTGAAATTACCACAGCACCACAGCCCTTGTCTGCAGGTTTGATAACCAAAGATGAATTTTTCATTAGTTCATTAAGTGCCTGTTCTTCTGTCCTTGTGAGGTTTTTCTGAATGTGGTTTGTTTTCTCCTGTATACTGACATGGCTTCTTGTTCGACTAATCTACAAAAGGTATTAATCGAGTTGTTAACTATAGGACAGAATGGGCTTTTGGGCTTAAAATGGGTATCAGTTCTTTGTTGGTTTTCTAGACCCGAAACAGTGTTTTGAGAAAACGTGTTTTAAGGCCGTGTGGCCGATACATAAAGCTGATTAAAGAACAGTGATACCATCAAGAGCGGTGTGCGGGTTTCTTCTTTTTTCTCATTTTATTCAACTGTTACCATGCACCTGCAAAAAAGATAGCTTAGATGTGCCTTGCCTTTTGAATTTTATACATAATAGAACAAAAATGGACGGAACATTTAACAGATCCGATTTTTTTGTTTGTAAATGCTTTGCTACAATGACACACTTAGCTAGCTACCCGCCTCGTTCCTTTCTGTTAGCATGTGCACATATTAAGTACACCATCATGCTTTAGGGATACCTGTCTTTTCAGATTCCACAATTATTCTTTAGTTGTGGACACTACATAACTGCACTCCCTATCTTGCTATTGGTCCTCATCTTTGTAAGCCACCTTTATTTTTCACCTGTGTGTTTTATCAGTTTCTTTGTGAAAAATTTAGCATAGTAGATGACAGTCGCTAAAGCAAGGAGCTATAGCAGCACACAAGTAGACTACAAATGCATGCTGGGCCGGGCACGCCCTGAGCTACTGGAGGGAAATTGGAGCAGCGAGAAGGCTGATGCTCCAGCCTTTGGGAAAGCCACTCCACGCTCCAGTCAAATTGGGCACGCTAAGCTCCTCACCCCAGCTCTGCTCCGCTCACATACTCTGCTCCCGAAGTCCTCAGACATAGATGGACGTTGAATACTTACTTGTATCACGGGTGACCTGCCTGCTCACCCATGATCAGTACTTTTAATACAAAACAAAACAATCAGTTGCAAACTTAACTGATGATCCTATCAATTCTTTCTTATCTATGTTTTGAAATTACTGTATGTAGGTTACTGCATCTAGTATGAAACTGGTGTTATCACACCAGAGATAATGTAGGCTGTTATAACCACATCCTCTCAGTCAGATGCAGCCCCATGTATACTGATCCAAAATATGAACACAACATGCACTAATTTCAGAGATGTTACTGAGTTACAGTTCATATAAGTAAATAAGTCAATTTAAATAAAAATAAATAAATAATGCCCAAATCTATGGATTTAACATGACTGGGCAGGGGTGCAGCCATGAGTGGGCATGGGAGGGCATAGGCCCACCCACTGGGGAGCCAGGCCCAGCCAATCAGAATGAGTTTTTCCCCACAAAAGGGTTTTACTACAGACAGAAATACTCCTTTTTTTATTTCAGCTTATGAAAAACAGGACCAACACTTTCCATGTTGCGTTTATATTTTTGTTCAGTATACAGTAGTTCAACTCAGCCTTCCCCCTTTCAGTGTCGGACTGACACATCAACTGACTAGTGTTGTCAGCCAAGCAATTAATTCTGTATGTGCCAGTTCAATGTGGACCCTAAGAGAGCCAATTGACAGGGCAAGGAGAAAAACGTTACATAATGGCCATGTTGAGAGCCAGACCAGATATCGGAATGAATCATTGAAGGTCATCTTGACTCATTGGAGGACAACTACAGTGTAATAATAATGTAAAGTACTTTACATTGAGGAATTTTGGGGACTTTTCTTCCATCAGTCCAGGGTTGAGGTTCTACGAGACATCACAAGAAAGTAGGTGTAATGTTATGGGTGCTGCAGCCTCGTTGAAACAACGTTTCCATGATGAGCTGTTACAACATCTCTCGACAGAGCACTTACACAGTACACACATTCTTATTTCCCAGTATCTCGCACACCCTTGTTTTTTCCTCATGAGAATGTCTTCTGGGTCGTTCCATATGATTTCAATCCCTTTCTGTCTGCACCCCTTTTGATTTGAACACAACGTTTCATACATGTTTGGCCATGGTGGAAGTGGTCAGAAAGGGACAGTTTGGACCTGAATGCCAAAACACTCAGGATAGAGGTGCTCAAAGTTGACCCATTTTTTACAGTTTGACAAGCCTGTTCGTAAACTTTCAAATGATGTCAAACTCAACCGTTCAGTGATGAAGACATGGCTGTCTCATGGTAGGGTGGGGAATGCAAAATGGGTAAACTTTTAATGTTTTGGCATTCAGGTCAAAAAGTCACTTTGAGCCCTTACTCTATGGGCAAACATGTATGGAAAGTTTCATTCAAATTAAAGGAGTGCAGTCAGAAAGTGATTGGAACTTCTTTTGAATTGACGTACAGGCCCATACTTCAGAATCAGCAATGTTACAGCTAAACAGGAAATGACTGGCTGTGAGTGTAACACATAATTTAAAGTATGTTTGTTTTTTCAGAAATTGAAGAATGTGAAATTGTCCTGAGAAATATGATGGATTGAAATCACTGTAAACATCAGCAGGGACTGAGTGAAAAAGTTACTTGGCCAGTTTGTGGTGAAGGTTATGACTATTGACCTTTAATCAAGTTAGTCAACATCATGGTCGTGTGGGTAAGTAAGCGTAACCCATGTTGTATTCCTGTAAACGGGGTCTTGACTTCCACTCTGCTTGCAGTTTCGACCACCCGCTGCACCAACACACGTGCACAGGCAGGAAGTCTCGTCTCTATGCCATCTCTAAGCCATCTCCATGCGCACACAAACACACACATACCACTACCATCAAACAAAGACACACACACACACACTACTACCATCACACAAAGACACAAACACACACCATTACCATCACACAAAGACACACACACCTCTGTACATACACGGTACACTTGCTGCACTATATAAAAACACTCGGGTTCACAGCGAGAGAAGAAAGTCACAGCTTTAACCAAACTTCCACCACACGTAAGTGATGTGTACAATGAAAACAACATGCACCTCCACTGTGGTCTGGTGTTGTGCATGCTCTAGTGACAAACAGTGTGACATTTAGGCCCTTGCCTTTTGACTCATGGAAAGACTGCCTTGCAAGGCTTTAGATGTAACGAATCTCTAGATGTAACGATTAACCTTTTTGTCGCAGAGACTGAGCAAGCAATGGCTCCTCTCCCCATCCAAAAATGCTTTGATTAACACAAACTAGGTCAAACTTAATTTGTGTCAGCCAACCATCTGAGGGACCAGTCACTAACATCTCAGGGAACAGTGGTGGTCCACAGACCAGGGGTTGAAGACCACTGCTCTATTGGAAACCCTGAACACAGCTATTAAGTTGTTGTAGAATGACACTCCACTTGAAAATTATTCTGCATTAACACACATTAGTATAATCGTAATGCAGTATAACACTTGTGGTAAAAATACACTAATTTTCCTTTAGACAGACAAGCCCTGCTGATGTGAGTTCTTAAAATGCAAACATCACAAAACTGTTGTGAAAAACATGAGATGCCACAATGACCACAGAAACGGAACTGTTAGTCTTATGACTCATTTATTATTTAAAAAAATAGACTATCATTACAGGAACAACATGATCAGTACAGGAACTAAAGAATGCAAAAGTATTACAATAAAATAGCAGTAAAAGTTGCCTGGCGCCTGAAAAATAGGCATAGGCCCAATGCCATCAAATATGTAAAAACATATATACAATAGAGAATCAATTCAACATTTAAAAGTTGTTAAAAAAAGATATTGTCAATCTATAAAGAAAAATAGAATGTACAGCTAAAGACATTGAAATTCCATACACAGCAATCAGTGCTATTTTCAAGTTAAATTGTGGTTGTAATTACAAGACTCAAATTCTACCTGCTGCGTCAGGGTCAAGGACCATAAAAAACCTCTGTATGAACAACCATTTACAGTGTGTGATGTCAGCTGTGTACTTACTTAAGTAGCTACAGTATATAGGTAGCTTACCTTGAGGTTGAATGACTGACATAAGTGCACATCATTGATGCAAGTCCTTGCTACCTAACACAACCTGAGAATATATCTTTCAAAGTCCTTCGTTGACATCATGTATTACAGTATGTTGACATAATTGTCTCCTAGTCAGCTGACATGAGCTTCCATTTGGACCCAAATTAAAGATGGCTGCCGTGCATCATCAGTAACAAGCTGTCTGAAGGTCGTGCCCAAAGTAAAGATGACTGCCATGCAACATCTGTAACAACCTGTCTTAGGTTGGTGCCCAAAGTAAAGATGGCTGCCGTGCAACATCACTAATAACCCATCTGAGGGGGGTGTGCACGTCTGATGGTGGTGCGCATGTCTTCATAGACATCGCTAGTCTTGCCCTGTGTTGGTCTAATCGTTGCACGCCATGCCTTTAACTGGGAAGACAAGAGATATTGGTCAGATAAGGTACGGTTAGTACGCTATATTATTAACATTTAACTGACACTCTTATCCAGAGCGACTTACAGGAGCAATTCGGGTTAAGTGCCTTGCTCAAGAGCACAGCAACACATTTTTCACCAAGTCTGCTCGGGGATTCTAACCAGCGCCTTTTCTGTTACTGGCCCAACGCTCTTAACCTCTAGGCTACCTGTCGCCCGTGTCTTTAGAAGGGGGAGGGATCAGAAGTGGTCTTCTGTTTCAGTAAATATCTTTTGTATGGAATTGAAATGAACTAACATTATCATCAACACATTGCAAATGTCAAAAATGTACATGTATACTGTACACACACACGCGAGTTAGATGAGACGGAATATGCAGGGGCAGAATTTGCGCAAGACCGCAGAAGCAGTTCATAACTCATGAAATACGATCAATGTAGATCAAATCAAACAATACCACTGAACATGTCTAGTATAAGGAGCTATTTCCTGTCAAATATGTTGTTACAGTACTGATAATAGAACTTCCCCAACAGATTCCATCAGGTCTACATATATGAGTCAAAGCAAAAGGCTGAAGTTAAAAACGGTGCATTTCCCTACCAAAGACAGGTCAGTGGAGACAGTGCTGAGGTGGCAATCTTGCCACCCGACACACACACTCAAACACCTACACACAGATTCACAAGCTTAAACACCTACACACAGATTCACAAGCTTAAACACCTACACACAGATTCACAAGCTTAAACACCTACACACAGATTCAAAAGCTTAAACACCTACACACAGATTCACAAGCTTAAACACCGACACACACAGATTCACAAGCTTAAACACCTACACACACACACACACACACACGAAAAAATACTATAATATAAATACTGTGGTATTCACTGTAGTGTTTTTGTGGACTAAAGTAGTATTTACTGTAGTATTTACAGTTAACTATAGTATAAATACTGTAGTAAAAGAAAATTGTATTTTATACTATAGTATTTACTGTAGTGTTTTTGCGGACTGTAATATACTGTAGTATTTACAGTAGTGTTTTTGCGTACAAAAGTAGTATTTACTGTATTATACTTTAGTATTTACAGTTAACTATTGTAAAAATAATGATGTAAATTAACTGTATTATATAATAAACTATTTAAGTGTAGTATTTACTGTAGTATACTGTAGTATTTACTGCAGTGTGCTTGCGGATTGTATACTATAGTATTTACTGTCGTGTTTTTGCGGACTGTAATATACTGTAGTATTTACTGTTGTGCTATTGCGGACATTACTGTAGTATTTACTATAGTTTTTAGTTTTATTATCTTTGACATAGAAGTGGAGGCTTTTTCCTTGAGGAAACCTACTGGAGAAATACTAAAAGAGAACATTTTCCATAACCTGTAGGTAGGTAGGTAGGACTGGGGTCTGAAAAGATATAGAAAAAAGCAGAAGCTCTGAACTAACCTAGCACAAATGTGGATATGGGGAGGGGAATGGGCAGGGTATATGCATATTAAATACTGTAGTATTTACTATCGTTAAAGTCTAGTGTTTTTGCGGACTGTAGTGTTTTTGGGGACAATACTGTAGAATTTACTCAGGTTTTTTCAGATAATACTGCAGTATACTACAACATTATATAGTAAGTACTACACATGATCGAGGGGTACTACAGTGTATTGTACAGTATACTACAGTTTACTACAGAATTCTATAGTAACTACTGTAGTATTCTATAGTAAACTGCAGTATTTTTCATGTGAGCACACACACACACACTTTACTGTAGTACTTACCCTGGGGATGACCCAGATGAAGAGGATGAGCAGACTCAGGAGAAGCACAGAGCCAGCAGTGACAGCTGAGACCAGGACCAGATACCAGGACATTCCTAGCCCTGAGGACGTTTCATTCTGGTCACACTCCTCATCTGTAGCACAGCAACACACCAGGGTTGCACACATGTTTTAATTCAGTTCAGTCCAATACTACTCAACAAACGGACCAGTCTGAACTTGTTTAGAAGTTACAGCCTGGTAGCTCAAGTTAGGATTAGTTCCTATGAGACTGCGCTGCTCAGAGATCACATTAAGACAATGGTCCTGAATCATTCCCTAACCCTCCTCTTGACCCCATTACCCTTCAATATTTGCAGATCTGAAGGATCTGGACAGGTATAACCAGTGGAGCAGCTTCCAACGTACAGATCTGTATCCAGGACGTACATGCCAGGCAGTGTCCGAGAAAGGCCAGAAAAATTGCCGTCTGGCAGACGGTACCGGTCCATCAAGGCTCAGACCAACAGGCTCCTAAACAGCTTCTGTCCCCTGGCCATAAGACTGTTAAATGGTTCATAACTACTGCTCCCCCTTTGGATTAGATTTATTACTACCACTACACTGCTGTTCATGGATTACTGATTTCCATTCATATCTATTTATCCAGCTCCCTATCTTATTTCTCATGTTGTTTTCTATTTCATTTCTTATTAGTTATACTATTTTGATATTGAATGCTGCACTGTAGGGTAAGGCTTGCAAGTTAAGCATTTCACTGTACTTGAGCATATGACCACAAAAAACTTGAACATTGAAGGGTGCAGTAAGTGCCAAATGGAGGGTTAGGGAACTAATCAGGACTGGCTGAGACACTCACCATTCACCACCAGCAAAACAGCTCCTTCCCCCTCAGTCTTCTCAAGCTTGGGTGTCTTATAAACACTGTACACACACCAGTAGGCCCCAGAGTCTTCTATGGTCAGGTTTGTGATGGTGATGTCCATTTTGTTGAGTCTTCCATTAGTCATCAATCTGAGTTTGAACCTCTCGTTTAGGGTACATTTTTCTGTTTCCTGGTGAAAGTAGAGGACTTGAATCTCTTTTGTCAGGCGCATGTACACACTCAGGTCTTCTTGGTCTGGCAGAGAGGTGCTGCAGTGGATGGTCATAGTGTCTCCCTCCTGCTTTCGGACCAGCAGTCCCTTGTTCCCTTTCATGAGCAGATGGGAGAATGGAAGAAAAACACACATAACATATGTGTCAAATCTTTAGTTTTAATGATAAACCAATACCAACCAGTTAAGGAGATCTTCACGACCCAAAACTACTTTCACACAAGTCTGGGTCTATTTTTGGAAATGGATTATGAATACAAGGAACCATCTACTACTCTAATTTGAATATTACACTTGAAAAGTAAATGACTTGAAAACAGCATCTTGTACATCTATGATATTGCAACTCTATAGATTACAGTGGACTCTATAGATTACAGTGGACTCTATAGATTACAGTGGACTCTATAGATTACAGTGGACTCTATAGATTACAGTGGACTCCTGAAAAAGGCAATGTCTTGGGACTGTTGTGCCAGATATGCAGTTATCAGGAGCACGCTATTAAAAATCATGTAATTGAAATGAGACTGGAAAACTGTATTGTACTTATTCAAGGTGCACTAATCAGGAGTCAACTGTACATAATATATTTTAAATGTAAAATTGACGAGATGAAATGTTAAATAAAAAAACACCCCTTTCCATGAACTCAAAAGGATGTCCACCTCCCAATAGAAAATTAAAATAAACACCACTCACCTTTCTCAGCCAGGGTGCTGCAAAGGAGACAGAGGAAGATTGCACAACACAGAGAGGGTGCAGACATCTTGCTAAAACAACATGAGCTTCACATCACAACTAAACTGAACCTTCAAATAACAGGAAATATACAGTATGTCTATACCACAGTGGCGTCTGCTCTAGAACCTCTCCACCAATAGGAACACAAGGTAGGCCTACTTTACTGCTAGGTTCTGAACAAACAGAGTAAAATCTCTCCACCAATAGGAAAACGAGGAGGGCCTACTAAACCAAGAAATTACATTGAAACATACAGAGAATCAAGACCTGAAGATATTTCAGTTGCAATTGTGGGTGTCAGTATGTGAAAGAGTCATAGGTTAGGGATAAATGAGGTTAAACAACAAAACACAATTATTTTCTGAGCATTCATTTGAGGGTTTGTCATTCAAAGACAGTCACTTCAAGTACAACTGGAATAGTACGATACAACAACCACTTCAAATGGACACGCCATCAACTTTTCAAAGTTAGTTCACACTGGTGTGACCTGTTATTAGTGAGACTATAGGCAGGTAAATATAACAAACCAGAGTGTGTGACAACAATGACTTCAAACTCTACTGATGCTTTCTATGTGCAACCTGGGATCAGGTGATGTGTGTAACACTAGACTCCCTACTCCCAGAATGGTTCACTACATAACATATCCTCTACTCCCAGACATGAGAGGTGAATGGTTCACTACATAACATATCCTCTACTCCCAGACATGAGAGGTGAATGGTTCACTACATAACATATCCTCTACTCTCAGACATGAGAGGTGAATGGTTCACTACATAACATATCCTCTACTCTCAGACATGAGAAGTGAATGGTTCACTACATAACATATCCTCTACTCTCAGACATGAGAGGTGAATGGTTCACTACATAACATATCCTCTACTCTCAGACATGAGAGGTGAATGGTTCACTACATAACATATCCTCTACTCCCAGACATGAGAGGTGAATGGTTCACTACATAACATATCCTCTACTCCCAGACATGAGAGGTGAATGGTTCACTACATAACATATCCTCTACTCTCAGACATGAGAGGTGAATGGTTCACTACATACAGTGGCGGAAAAAGTACCCAACTGTCATACTTGAGTAAAAGTAAAGATACCTTAATCGAAAATGACTCAAGTAAAAGTAGTCACCCAGTAAAGTTCTACTTGAATAAAAGTCTAAAAGTATTTGGTTTAAAATATACTTAAGTATGAATAGTAAAAGTATAAATAATTTAAAATTCCTTATATTAAGCAAACCAGATTGCATAATTTTCTTGTTTTTTAAATTTACGCAAAGCCAGGGGTACACTCCAACACTCAGACATAATTTACAAATAAAGCAGTTGTGTTTGGTGAGTCCGCCAGATCAGAGGCAGTAGGGATGACCAGGGATGTTCGGTTGATAAGTGTGTGCATTTGACAATTTTCCTGTCCTGCTAACCATTCCAAATGTAGTACTTTTGGGTGTCAAGGAAAATGTATGGAGTAAAAAGTACAATATTTTATTAAAGAATGTAGTGAAATAAAAGTAGTCAAAAAATATAAATAGTAAAGTAAAGTACAGATACCTCAAAAAAGTAGCACTTTAAAGTATTTTTACCTAAGTCCTTTACACCACTGACTACATAACATATCCTCTAGTCCCATACATGAAAGGGGTGAATGGTTCTCTACCAGGGGTGTAAAGTACCTAAGTAAAAATACTTTAAAGTACTACATAAGTAGTTATTTTTAGTTATTTGTACTTTAATATTTATATTTTTGATTACTTTTACTTCACTACATTCCTAAAGAAAGTAATGTACTTTTTACTCCATACATTTTCCCTGATCCCCAAAAGTACTTAAATCATGCCGTCTGGTTTGCTTAATATAAGGAATGTGAAATTATTTATATTTTAGCAATTACATTTACCTTTATTTTACTGGTTGGCTTATTTTACTGGTTGGCTTTCACCTTGACTTGAGTCATTTTCTATTAAGGTATCTTTACTTTTACTCAAGTATGACAGTTGGGTATTTGTTCCACCACTGTTCACTACATAACATATCCTCTACTCCCAGACATAGAGGTGAATGGTTCACCACATAACATAACCTCACCACAACATATTTAACAGCAAAGAAAGCCACACTGTGGAGGAAGTGTGTATACACACCTGATTCAATAATTATGGTCTAAATTGAAGACCATGGTAAATTGCTTATTGAATCAGGTTAGAGTGGGTCTGGTCAATTGCTTGTTGAATCAGGTTAGAGTGGGTCTGGTCAGTTGCTTATTGAATCAGGTTAGAGTGGGTCTGGTCAGTTGCTTATTAAATCAGGTTAGAGTGGGTCTGGTCAGTTGCTTATTGAATCAGGTTAGAGTGGGTCTGGTCAGTTGCTTATTGAATCAGGTTAGAGTGGGTCTGGTCAGTTGCTTATTGAATCAGGTTAGAGTGGGTCTGGTCAGTTGCTTATTGAATCAGGTTAGAGTGGGTCTGGTCAGTTGCTTATTGAATCAGGTTAGAGTGGGTCTGGTCAGTTGCTTATTGAATCAGGTTAGAGTGGATCTGGTCAGTTGCTTATTGAATCAGGTTAGAGTGGGTCTGGTCAGTTGCTTATTGAATCAGGTTAGAGTGGATCTGGTCAGTTGCTTATTGAATCAGGTTAGAGTGGGTCTGGTCAGTTGCTTATTGAATCAGGTTAGAGTGGGTCTGGTCAGTTGCTTATTGAATCGGGTTAGAGTGGGTCTGGTCAGTTGCTTATTGATTCGGGTTAGAGTGGGTCTGGTCAGTTGCTTATTGAATCAGGTTAGAGTGGGTCTGGTCAGTTGCTTATTGAATCAGGTTAGAGTGGGTCTGGTCAGTTGCTTATTGAATCAGGTTAGAGTGGGTCTGGTCAGTTGCTTATTGAATCAGGTTAGAGTGGGTCTGGTCAGTTGCTTATTGAATCAGGTTAGAGTGGGTCTGGTCAGTTGCTTGTTGAATCAGGTTAGAGTGGGTCTGGTCAGTTGCTTATTGAATCAGGTTAGAGTGGATCTGGTCAGTTGCTTATTGAATCAGGTTAGAGTGGGTCTGGTCAGTTGCTTATTGAATCAGGTTAGAGTGGATCTGGTCAGTTGCTTATTGAATCAGGTTAGAGTGGGTCTGGTCAGTTGCTTATTGAATCAGGTTAGAGTGGGTCTGGTCAGTTGCTTATTGAATCAGGTTAGAGTGGGTCTGGTCAGTTGCTTATTGATTCGGGTTAGAGTGGGTCTGGTCAGTTGCTTATTGAATCAGGTTAGAGTGGGTCTGGTCAGTTGCTTATTGAATCAGGTTAGAGTGGGTCTGGTCAGTTGCTTATTGAATCAGGTTAGAGTGGGTCTGGTCAGTTGCTTATTGAATCAGGTTAGAGTGGGTCTGGTCAGTTGCTTATTGAATCAGGTTAGAGTGGGTCTGGTCAGTTGCTTGTTGAATCAGGTTAGAGTGGGTCTGGTCAGTTGCTTATTGAATCAGGTTAGAGTGGATCTGGTCAGTTGCTTATTGAATCAGGTTAGAGTGGGTCTGGTCAGTTGCTTATTGAATCAGGTTAGAGTGGATCTGGTCAGTTGCTTATTGAATCAGGTTAGAGTGGGTCTGGTCAGTTGCTTATTGAATCAGGTTAGAGTGGGTCTGGTCAGTTGCTTATTGAATCAGGTTAGAGTGGGTCTGGTCAGTTGCTTATTGATTCGGGTTAGAGTGGGTCTGGTCAGTTGCTTATTGAATCAGGTTAGAGTGGGTCTGGTCAGTTGCTTATTGAATCAGGTTAGAGTGGGTCTGGTCAGTTGCTTATTGAATCAGGTTAGAGTGGGTCTGGTCAGTTGCTTATTGAATCAGGTTAGAGTGGGTCTGGTCAGTTGCTTGTTGAATCAGGTTAGAGTGGGTCTGGTCAGTTGCTTGTTGAATCAGGTTAGAGTGGGTCTGGTCAGTTGCTTGTTGAATCAGGTTAGAGTGGGTCTGGTCAGTTGCTTATTGAATCAGGTTAGAGTGGGTCTGGTCAGTTGCTTATTGAATCAGGTTAGAGTGGGTCTGGTCAGTTGCTTATTGAATCAGGTTAGAGTGGGTCTGGTCAGTTGCTTATTGAATCAGGTTAGAGTGGGTCTGGTCAGTTGCTTATTGAATCAGGTTAGAGTGGGTCTGGTCAGTTGCTTATTGAATCAGGTTAGAGTGGGTCTGGTCAGTTGCTTGTTGAATCAGGTTAGAGTGGGTCTGGTCAGTTGCTTATTGAATCAGGTTAGAGTGGGTCTGGTAAGTTGCTTGTTGAATCAGGTTAAAGTGGGTCTGGTCAGTTGCTTATTGAATCAGGTTCGAGTGGATCTGGTCAGTTGCTTATTGAATCAGGTTAGAGTGGGTCTGGTCAGTTGCTTATTGAATCAGGTTAGAGTGGGTCTGGTCAGTTGCTTATTGAATCAGGTTAGAGTGGATCTGGTCAGTTGCTTGTTGAATCAGGTTAGAGTGGATCTGGTCAGTTGCTTATTGAATCAGGTTAGAGTGGGTCTGGTCAATTGCTTATTGAATCAGGTTAGAGTGGGTCTGGTCAGTTGCTTATTGAATCAGGTTAGAGTGGGTCTGGTCAGTTGCTTGTTGAATCAGGTTAGAGTGGGTCAGGTAAGTTGCTTGTTGAATCAGGTTAGAGTGGGTCTGGTCAGTTGCTTGTTGAATCAGGTTAGAGTGGGTCTGGTCAGTTGCTTATTGAATCAGGTTAGAGTGGGTCTGGTCAGTTGCTTATTGAATCAGGTTAGAGTGGGTCTGGTCAGTTGCTTGTTGAATCAGGTTAGAGTGGGTCAGGTAAGTTGCTTGTTGAATCAGGTTAGAGTGGGTCTGGTCAGTTGCTTGTTGAATCAGGTTAGAGTGGGTCTGGTCAGTTGCTTATTGAATCAGGTTAGAGTGGGTCTGGTCAGTTGCTTATTGAATCAAGTTAGAGTGGGTCTGGTAAGTTGCTTATTGAATCAGGTTAGAGTGGGTCTGGTCAGTTGCTTGTTGAATCAGGTTAGAGTGGGTCTGGTCAGTTGCTTGTTGAATCAGATTAGAGTGGATCTGGTCAGTTGCTTATTGAATCAGGTTAGAGTGTGTCTGGTCAGTTGCTTATTGAATCAGGTTAGAGTGGATCTGGTCAGTTGCTTATTGAATCAGGTTAGAGTGGGTCTGGTCAGTTGCTTGTTGAATCAGGTTAGAGTGGGTCTGGTCAGTTGCTTATTGAATCAGGTTAGAGTGGGTCTGGTCAGTTGCTTGTTGAATCAGGTTAGAGTGGGTCTGGTCAGTTGCTTATTGAATCAGGTTAGAGTGGGTCTGGTCAGTTGCTTGTTGAATCAGGTTAGAGTGGGTCTGGTCAGTTGCTTATTGAATCAGGTTAGAGTGGGTCTGGTCAATTGCTTGTTGAATCAGGTTAGAGTGGGTCTGGTCAGTTGCTTGTTGAATCAGGTTAGTGTGGGTCTGGAACTAAAGCCAGTGCACACAGCACCTACTGTTGGTAAACCTCAAGTCAGGGTGTGAGAACAACGCTCTCTAGTGGGGGGGAGAGGTGTCTGCATAAAGCCAACAATTTGGGTACTTTTGAGGGCCAGGCCTCAGAGAGCTGGAAACACAAAAGGAAACATTATTATTATTTTATTTTACCCCCTTTTCTCCCCAATTTCTTTTTGTGGTATCCAATTGCTAGTAATTACTATCTTGTCTCATCGCTACAACTCCCGTACGGGCTCGGGAGAGACGAAGGTTGAAAGCCATGCGTCCTCCGAAACACAACCCAACCAAGCCGCACAGCTTCTTAACATTGCGCGCCTAGAACCCGGAAGCCAGCCGCACCAATGTGTCAGAGGAAACACCGTGCACCCGGCTCCCTTGGTTAGCGCGCACTGCACCCGGCCCGCCACAGGAGTCGCTGGTGCGCGATGAGACAAGGATATCCCTACCGGCCAAACCCTCACGAAGCTAGGCTAATTGTGCGTCGCCCCACGGACCTCCCGGTCGTGGCCGGCTGCGACAGAGCCTGGGCGCAAACCCAGAGTCTCTGGTGGCGCAGCTAGCGCTGCGATGCAGTGCCCTAGACCACTGCGCCACCCGGGAGGCCCTAAAAGGAAACATTTCTGGGCCAAACACTGGAGAAAATATCCTCTTAGAAAACAGTTCATCACTGATCTCAAGTGAGGTACCCATACATAAAAGTTGTATATTGAAATACTGTATATGGTGGTACATTAAAAATGCTTTTCTATATTTTTTGTAATGCATGTTCATATATTAATAAAATATTGATTTACATATTGTACATCTGTACAGTGATGATGATGGAACATACAGTATATTAAATGAATGTGAACATCAAGACATGAAGTAGAGGGATACTTGTTTCAATAGTTTTTCTATGCTGAAATATTCATGTGTGGATATGGTCCCTCGGGGCAAATGGCCTGTGAGACAAAATGAAAAATAGTGCTGCTACTTCAACCACTTGCTATGCAGCTGTAAAAAGCTCCGTTTATGAAATCAATTAACTTTGGAAGGATTCATACCAAAGTAGGGTAGAGTTCCAGGGGCAAGTTTCTGTCATCTGTGCCATGAGGGTGGAGTGTTGGGCGGGGAACTGTCAAGGGAGCTGGCTTGGTGGTGTTGAGGTGGTCCCATCAGAGTAGAGCATCCTGGGATATTTTTCCCATAGACCTGCTGTTAGACTAGAGGAAAGAGTCAGGAGATCACCAGAGAAAGCGATGATTGGCTGGCACAGTATTTCAATTAAACCATATTCACCTGCTTTCCTGAAGTAAGGATTCACCCCTTTGGGAAGACCAGAGTTCCCCAGATACATTCCCATCGGGGGAGGAGGCGGTACAGGCTTGTTCTGTAAACCACATCAACAAATTCTCCAAATGATTAGTACCATTCTCACAGTTAAAATACAATGATCAGCCGCTATTTTTAACTGAGATGATTTAAAGTGAATACCTCAGCCTGGGGGTCAGTTTTGTGTCTCCATAGAATATTTAAACAGGTTCCATACAGAGTTGTCTTTCTCATCAGATAGATGAATCTCCTTTCCTCTCCTGAAGATCCAGCTGAGCCATCCTCCACTGTTCTGAAGCGCTACAGCAGGGGTCTCAGGCTCAGCCCCCAGCCGGCTGCCAGTCTGGCTCTGAGGGTTGGCCTCGGTGATGGTCATTATGGAACAATCCACCACATCTACTCTGGATATCTGTGACAAGTGGGAGAAGTCAGTCCACTCATGTCACCATACAGAACAACCACTAATTAAATGTTTTATTTAACCTTTATTTAACTAGGCACATCAGTTAATTAAGAACAAATTCTTATTTACAATGACGGCCTACACCGGCCAAACCCGGACGACACTGGGCCAATTGTGCGCCGCCCTATGGGACTCCCAATCACGGCCGGTTGTGATACAGCCTGGATTCGAACCAGGGTGTCTGTAGTGACGCCTCTAGCACTGAGATGCAGTGCCTTAGACCGCTGCACCACTCGGGAGTAGCAATTTCATTACTCATAAAATAAAGCTTAAATTACCCTTTCTCTTGCAGTAGAAATCTCCACATGTGGTATTCACTCCACCATTCCACGTTAGTCCCACCATGGGGGTGATTGGAGATGGTGTTGGAGCATTGCATTGGTCGCAGGGACGCTGACTGTTGGGAGGTTTGTAGGGATGCCCACCCTCTGCGCAGGGATGATATCCTGGTATTGAGCTACCCCTGCATGTACTTCATCTCCTGCTGCAAGTTGTTCAGCAGGACCGGAATCTCACCCTAGAAGACATCAGGAGATTTAGCAGACTGGCACAAAGAGAGAGGCTTCACACCATGCCCATTGGACCATCTTTAGGATTCTTTCTCACCCAACTCCAATTTCATGAGGACAAACCTTACCTTGTGAGATGCTTAATGACTGATGGGATGTGTCCCTGCTCCTGCGAGCTCTGACGGGATGTGTCCCTGCGAGCTCTGGTGGGATGTGTCCCTGTGAGCTCTGGTGGGATGTGTCCCTGTGAGCTCTGGTGGGATGTGTCCCTGTGAGCTCTGGTGGGATGTGTCCCTGTGAGCTCTGGTGGGATGTGTCCCTGTGAGCTCTGGTGGGATGTGTCCCTGTGAGCTCTGGTGGGATGTGTCCCTGCGAGCTCTGGTGGGATGTGTCCCTGCGAGCTCTGATGGGATGTGTCCCTGCGAGCTCTGATGGGATGTGTCCCTGTGAGCTCTGGTGGGATGTGTCCCTGCGAGCTCTGATGGGATGTGTCCCTGCGAGCTCTGATGGGATGTGGCCCTGCTCCTGTGATCTATGATAGAGGAAAGTGAGCCAGATTAGAGCTCTATGATTCAGCAATGAAACATTCAGCACCCCATGTCTATTGAAATGTACTAAAGTCGAACCTTGCTCCATTGGTAGTTATTTACAGGGGTCCCCATCATTTTCCATTGCCCATATTGTGATTCCTGTAAAAGCTGGGGAATTTGGTAAAGTTACCAGAATTTTGCAATCAAAGAGTCTAAGAGTAGCAGTTCTGTCCATATAATCTTATTCATATCAGCACTACTCTGGAACTCTTTACTTTATGAGATGCAATATGATATAGTATCACAAAATTCCATGCCAGCAGATTGGATAATTAATATAGCATGATTGGTAATGTAAGTCATTCTAGAGTTCCAAATTGGCCTACAATCCAATCCCAGCATGAATGCCCACTGTCATTGGTGCACGCAGAAGTCTAATAGCGCGAGAACACCATGTGTCCAGGTCGAAATGTAAAGGTATAATTCGTCACAAATTATCCAAGATGGCAGCATGTAATGTCGTTTGTCTGTGACTAGTACATTTTAACCTACTAATAACCTATTTATTTATGGTTGAGTAACTTCCTTGTTGTGGGGAGCAAACTATTTAGTTTTTGCTGGTTTAAAGATCACGGGTCTCCCTCAACTCGGCACTTCATTACTTGAAGTTTACCAAAGTAACCCTATCTCCCTGACCTGTCAATGTGTTTCATTTGCTGTTTTTGATTTTCTTATACTCTTGTGAATTCTATGGTTTTTACTAGATTACTTGTAGTTTGTCATGTCTTTTGTCTGTAATGACTTGGTGCTGCCTATCTTGGCCTGGACGCTCTTGAAAAAGAGATTTTAAATCTCAATGAGCCCTTCCTGGTTAAATAAAGGTTTAATAAAATAAAAGTAATAATAATAATAATTTAATTCATCTCAAGTTAAATCAAAGTCCCTTGTTCTAGATAGAAACCACAAATGTAGTAGTTCTGATAATACGTATATAAAATCTAAAACACTAGAAGTTTCATGATGCTGGTATCTAAACCAAAGTAGATCATTTTAAGATTGTTCTATACATCAGTTGGGGTCTCTATAAGCTTCAATCGGAGGTCGTAAACCTGCATGAAAGTGCATCCTTGTAGCTGTGTGGGCTGATTTAGTCAACATGTTTGCCTTGGGTAAGTTGAGCCAATGGCCATGGGGTAAGTTGAGCAAATTCTTCTTCCCAGGCGTAATGCTGGGATATGAGGTAACAAGGAGCGGAAGCATATAAGAAATCCCGCTATGCCCTTTGACAAACCATCCCAATCAAAGCGTCAATACAGGACTAAGATTGAACTGCACGACACCGGCTCTGACGCTCGGCGGATGTGGCAGGGCTTGCAAACTACTGCAGACACAAAGGGTAGCACAGCCACGAGCTGCCCAGTGACGCGAGGCTACCAGACGAGCTTAACTACTCGCTTCGAGGCAAGTAACACTGAAGCATGCATGAGAGCATCAGCTGTTCCGGACGACTGTGTGATCACGCTCTCCATAGCCGATGTGAGTAAGATCTTTAAACAGGTCAACATTCATAAGGCCACAGGGCCAGATGGATTACCAGGACGTGTACTCCAAGCATGCGCTGACCAACTGGCAAGTGTCTTCACTGACATTTTCAACCTGTCCCTGACTGAGTCTGTAATACAAACATGTTTCAAACAGGCCACCATAATCCCGGTGCCCAAGAACAATCAGGTAACCTGCCTAAATGACTACCAATCTGTAGCACTCACGTCTGTAGCCATGAAGTGCTTTGAAAGGCTGGTCACGGCTCACATCAACACCATTATCCCAGTAACCCTAGACCCACTCTAATTTGCATACCGCCCCAACAGATCCACAGGTGATGCAAACTCTATTGCACTCAACACTGCCCTTTCCCACCTGGACAAAAGGAACACCTATGTGAGAATGCTATTCATTGACTACAGCTCAGCGTTCAACACCATAGTGTCCTCAAAGCTCATCACTAAGCTAAGGACCCTCGGACTAAACACCTCCCACCGCAACTGGATCCTGGTCTTCCTGACGGGCTGCCCTCAGGTGGTAAGGGTAGGTAACAACACATCCACCACGTTGATCTTCAACACAAGGGCCCCCAAGAATGTGCGTGCTCAGTCCCCTCCTGTTCTCCCTGTTCACTCATGACTGCATGGCCAGGCACAATTCCAAACACCATCATCAAGTTTGCCGATGACACAACAGTGGTAGGCCTGATCACCATCAGTGATGAAACAGCCTATATGGAGGAGGTCAGAGACCTGTGTGGTGTGGTGCCAGGACAACAACCTCTCCCTCAACGTGATCAAGACAAAGGAGATGATTGTGGACTACAGGAAAGAGGACTAAGCACGCCCCCATTTTCATCGACAGGGCTGCAGTGGAGCAAAACATCACCAACAAACTATCATGGTCCAAACACACTAAGACAGTCATGAAGAGGGCACGACAAAGCCTATTTCCCCTCAGGAGACTGAAAAGATTTGGCATGGATCCTCAGATCCTCAAAAGGTTCTACAGCTGCACCATCGAGAGCATCCTGACTGGTTGCATCACTGCCTGATATGGAAACTGCTCGGCCTCCGACCGCAAGGCACTACAGAGGGTAGTGCGTACGGCCCAGTACATCACTGAGGCCAAGCTTCCCTCCATTCAGGACCTCTATACTATGCGGTGTCAGAGGAAGGCCCTAAAAATTGTCAAAGATTCCAGCCACCATAGTCATAGACTGTTCTCTCTGCTAAAAGGCTTCTTAACAGCTTCTACCCCCAAGCCATAAGACTCCTGAACAGCTAATCAAAAAGGGCTACCCAGACCCCTCACTGCTGCTACTCTGTTTATTATCTATGCATGGTCACTTTAACTCTACATATTACCTCGACTAAACGGTGCACCCACACATTGACTCCGGTACCCCCTGTATAAAGCCTCGCTATTGTTATTGTACTGCTGCTGTTTAATCATTTGTTACTTTTATTGTCTATTTTTTTAACATGTTTTTCTTCTTAAATTCTTAAAGCATTGTTGGTTAAGTGTAACGGCTGTCTAATTCCTCCTCCTCGGAAGAGGAGAAGGAGTAAGGGTCGGACCAAAACGCAGCGTTGAATGAAGACATAATGAAAATTTATTAAAGACAAGACGAACACGATAAACACTTGGAAAATTACAAAACGACGTAGACAGACCTGAACTTGAGAACTTACATAGACACGAAGAACGCACGAACAGGAAAGACTAGCCAAACGAACGAACAAACGAAACAGTCCCGTGTGGTGCAACAGACAGACACAGGAACAATCACCCACAAACAAACAGTGAGAACAGCCTACCTTAATATGGTTCTCAATCAGAGGAAACGTCAAACACCTGCCTCTAATTGAGAACCATATCAGGCAACACATTTAACCCAACATACATTTTACATTTTACATTTTAGTCATTTAGCAGACGCTCTTATCCAGAGCGACTTACAGTAGAGTGCATACATTTTTATTACATTTTTACATACTGAGACAAGGATATCCCTACCGGCCAAACCCTCCCTAACCCGGACGACGCTATGCCAATTGTGCGTCGCCCCACGGACCTCCCGGTTGCGGCCGGCTGCGACAGAGCCTGGGCGCGAACCCAGCCCAGCCTGGGCGCGAACCCAGAGACTCTGGTGGCGCAGCTAGCACTGCGATGCAGTGCCCTAGACCACTGCGCCACCCGGGAGGCCTAGAAACACATAACATAGAATGCCCACCCCAACTCACGCCCTGACCAACTAAACACATACAAAAACAAGGAAAACAGGTCAGGAACGTGACAGAACCCCCCCCCCCCCCCCTCAAGGTGCGAACTCCGGGCGCACCACCTAAAGTCTAGGGGAGGGTCTGGGTGGGCATCTGTCCATGGTGGCGGCTCCGGACGTGGTCCCCACCCCACCATAGTCAAACCCCGCTTCCGTAGCCTCCTCCAAATGGCCACCCTCCAAATTAACCCCACTGGATTTAGGGGCAGCACCGGACTAAGGGGCAACACCGGAATGAGGGGCAGCTCCGGACTGAGGGGCAGCTCATGGCTGGCTGACGGCTCTGGCTGCTCATGGCTGGCTGACGGCTCTGGCTGCTCATGGCTGGCTGGCGGCTCATGGCTGGCGGACGGCTCTGGCTGCTCATGGCTGGCGGAAGGCTCTGGCTGCTCATGGCTGGCGGAAGGCTCTGGCTGCTCCTGTCTGGCGGAAGGCTCTGGCTGCTCCTGTCTGGCGGAAGGCTCTGGCTGCTCCTGTCTGGCGGAAGGCTCTGGCTGCTCCTGTCTGGCGGAAGGCTCTGGCTGCTCTTGTCTGGCGGAAGGCTCTGGCTGCTCTTGTCTGGCGGAAGGCTCTGGCTGCTCCTGTCTGGCAGAAGGCTCTGGCTGCTCCTGTCTGGCGGAAGGCTCTGGCTGCTCCTGTCTGGCGGAAGGCTCTGGCGGCTCCTGTCTGGCAGACGGCTCTGGTGGCTCCTGTCTGGCAGACGGCTCTGGTGGCTCCTGTCTGGCAGACGGCTCTGGCGGCTCCTGTCTGGCAGACGGCTCTGGCGGCTCCTGTCTGGCAGACGGCTTTGAAGGCTCAGTACAGACGGGCGGCTTTGCAGGCTCAGTACAGACGGGCGGCTTTGCAGGCTCAGTACAGACGGGCAGTTCAGGCGGCGCTTGGCAGACGGGCGGCTTTGCAGGCTCAGTACAGACGGGCAGTTCAGGCGGCGCTTGGCAGACGGACAGCTCAGACGGCGTTGGGCAGACGGGCAGTTCAGGCGCCGCTTGGCAGACGGACAGCTCAGGCGCCGCTGGGCAGACGGCAGACTCTGGCCGGCTGAGGCGCACTGTAGGCCTGGTGCGTGGTGCCGGAACTGGAGGTACCCGGGCTAAGGACACGCACCTTCAGGCTAGTGCGGGGAGCAGCAACAGGACGCACAGGACTCTGGAGACGCACAGGAGGCTTGGTGCGTGGTACCGGCACTGGAGGTACTGGGCTGGAGACACGCACCACAGGGCTAGTGCGTGGAGGAGGAACAGGGCTCTGGAGACGCACAGGAAGCCTGGTGCGTGGTGTAAGCACTGGTGGTACTGGGCTGGGGTGGGGAGGTGGCGCCGGATATACCGGACCATGCAGGCGTACTGGCTCCCTTGAGCACTGAGCCTGCCCAACCTTACCTGGTTGTATGCTCCCCGTAGCCCGACCAGTGCGGGGAGGTGGAATAACCCGCACTGGGCTATGTAGGCGAACCGGGGACACCATGCGTAAGGCTGGTGCCATGTATGCCGGCCCGAGGAGACGCACTGGTGGCCAGATGCGTTGGGCCGGCTTCATGACATCCGGCTCAATACTCAATCTAGCCCTGCCAGTGCGGGGAGGTGGAATAACCCGCACCGGACTATGCACACGTACAGGAGACACCGTGCGCTCTACCGCATAACACGGTGTCTGCCCGTACTCTCGCTCTCCACGGTAAGATCGGGAAGTTGGCGCAGGTCTCCTATCTGACGTCGCCACACTACCCTTTATCCCCCCCCAAGAAATTTTTGGGCTTGACTAACAGGCTTCCTACCGCGTCGTCGTGCTGCCTCCTCACACTGCGCCAGAGAATCCCAGGCGGGCTCCGGCACTCTCCTTGGGTCGATCGCCCACCTGTCGATCTCCTCCCACGTAGTGTAGCCCAGATCCTTCTCCTGCTTCCGGGCTAGCTCCTCAAAACGCCGCCTCTCTGCTTTCGCTGCCTCCAGCTCAGCTTTGGGGCGGCGATATTCTCCTGGCTGTGCCCATGGACCTTTACCGTCCAATATTTCCTCCCATGTCCAGAAATCCTGCGAGCGCTGTTGCTTTCTCCCACGCCGCTTGGTCCTTGGTTAGTGGGTGATTCTGTAACGGCTGTCTAATTCCTCCTCCTCGGATGAGGAGAAGGAGTAAGGGTCGGACCAAAACGCAGCGTTGAATGAAGACATAATGAAAATTTATTAAAGACAAGACGAACACGAAAAACACTTGGAAAATTACAAAACAACAAAACGACGTAGACAGACCTGAACTTGAGAACTTACATAGACACGAAGAACGCACGAACAAGAAAGACTAGCCAAACGAAACAGTCCCGTGTGGTGCAACAGACACAGACACAGGAACAATCACCCACAAACAAACAGTGAGAACAGCCTACCTTAATATGGTTCTCAATCAGAGGAAACGTCAAACACCTGCCTCTAATTGAGAACCATATCAGGCAACACATTTAACCCAACATAGAAACACATAACATAGAATGCCCACCCCAACTCACGCCCTGACCAACTAAACACATACAAAAACAAGGAAAACAGGTCAGGAACGTGACATTAAGGGCATTGTAAGTAAGTATTTCATTGTAAAGTCTACACTTATTGTATTCAGCGCATGTGACAAATACAATTTTGATTTGACAACAGGGCCTGGCCTGTTGTAAAAGTACAAAGCCTTTGTAAGGTGTTAATTAAGACTGATAAAATATGCTTAAAATGATTAAAAGACAAAAAAGTGATTGTGTCAAATTGTGTTATGGTAAGTTGTGTTATGGTTTTAATTGTGTTACGGTTTTATAAAGGTAGTGGTAATATTTAATTCAGTACAGAAATGTGTAGAAAGCTTAACTTCCACTGTCCAGAGGATAAACTTACTTTGTCTGGCAGTGAAACAGTTCATTCAGCCTCATTTACTGTTTAAAAGAAAAACATAGCTGATATGGCAGACTTGCTTAAACAAATGTGCTTTCTACTGACAATTGAGATGTTCAAACTATGGCATAAGGGGACTTTCTTAGCTACAGTATACGTTTCTCCCTTGCATATTACATCATTAATGCAGCAGCACACAATACATTTTTGGACTCACCTTGTGAAGGTGACGCAGCAGTCTTTTGTGGGCAAATTTTGTCATCAAAGTCTGGCATTCTTTGAATTTCTCAGGAAAAACCACAGCCACTCCATTGAATAGCAGGATAACGTTAGTGGTTTCTTTGCAACGCTTGCAGTTAGACACTGATTCCTTCCAAACGATTCATTGTTGAATTTGCGATTTCCAACTTGTTGTGTAATCTTTATGTACAGTGGCCGATGAGCACCGATATGTTTTATCTACATTTTCTCTTCATTATTTCTCTTCACATGACAAGGATTAAAAGGATTTGCCAGTAGTTTGTCGACAACTGATGATGACTGTTAGCTAAGACTTTGAAAGTAAGATGTTGACATGATCAGTCCAATCAAGCTACTGTAGATATAACGTAATTTGATGTCATTCTATCTGTGGCCAATGGCCTTGAGCCTTCTTGGACGGGTACTGCTAATATAATTCTGTGGCAGAACACAAGTGGCAAAAATTTGAGCTCTAACCTTAGTGACAGAAAACTGAGTGACAGAAAACTGAGCCAATCAGGTGCAACGCTCTGTATTTTCTGCTGTCTAGCCCCACCACAGAAAACACTGCGCTAGGGTGAAACACCTGCATTTTGGATTTGAATTTTCACGATGCAGAGACAGAGGATGAGAAGTCTATAGAGTAGTAACGATCAATGGAAATAGTGGGTTTTCTGTAATAGGGAATTATCAATGGAAATAGTGGGTTTTCTGTAATAGGGAATTATCAATGGAAATAGTGGGTTTTCTGTAATAGGGAATTATCAATGGAAATAGTGGGTTTTCTGTAATAGGGAATTATCAATGGAAATAGTGGGTTTTCAGTTCAACATCTGTTAGGAATGTCAGTCCTGAAGTTACGATGTGGCACGTTCTCAACGGTCCAACCTGAAATAGAATTCCTTGCAATAAAATCCTAATTGGCCAACCACAGGATAGGGCTGGGTTATAAACTACATCCTGTCCCTTTGTTCTGTGGAGAACCACAGGAGAGAATCACTGGGAGAGCATCACTGAGGACAGGGGAGAATGACCATCTACCTCCCTGTATGATTTGTTCTCTTCGAATAAACCTATTTTCCTCCCCCTGATTTTCTTTGGGGTCTGTGTTATTAAAGAATAACATCAACTGCTAACACAACCCTTAATAAACATTTTGAAAAAATTGTATTTGACCAGACACAATGCTATTTTACAGTAAACAATTAGAAAACAGACTTTCAGCACGCTTATAGGGAAGAGCATTCAACTTGCACGGCACTAACACAAATGACTGATGATTGGCGGAGAGAAATTGATGATAAAAAGATTGTGGGAGCTGTTTTGCTAGACTTCAGTACGGCTTTTGACATTATCGATCATAGTCAGCTGCTGGAAAAACGTATGTGTTATGGCTTTACACCCCCTGCTATATTGTGGATAAAGAGTTACCTGTCTAACAGTACACAGAGGGTGTTATTTAATGGAAGCCTCTCCAGCATAATCCAGGAAGAATCAGGCAATCCATTTTTTTCAAAGCCAGTGTGTCTATGTATGCGGATGACTCAACACAAACACGTCAGCTACTACAGCGAGTGAAATTACTGCAACACTTAACAAAGAGCTGCCGTTAGTTTCAGAACGGGTAGCAAGGAATAAGTTAGTCCTAAATATTTCAAAAACTAAAAGCATTGTATTTGGGACAAATCATTCACTAAACCCTAAACCTCAACTAAATGTGGAAATTGAGCAATTTGAGGTGACTAAACTGCTTGCAGTAACTCTGGATTGTAAACTGGTCAAAACATGTTGATACAAGAGTAGCTAAAAAGGGGAGAAGTCTGTCCATAACAAAGTGCACCTTTTTAACAACACTATCAACAAGGCAGGTCCTACAGGCACTAGTTTTGTCGCACCTGGACTAGTGTTCAGTCGTGTGGTCAGGTGCCACAAAGAGGGACCTTGGAATATTACAATTGGCTCAGAACAGAGCAGCACGACTAGCCCTTAAATGTACATGGAGAGCTCACATTAATAATATTGTCATGACGTTGCCCTGTTGAGGGAGGTTTATGACCCCCCCATAAATACCTTTCCCCCTTTTTCTCTCCACTCTACCGAATGGACTCTTGGAAAGCCCTTTGTTAACATAGAGAGAGTAATGTAACATCAAAAGGTTGGGGGGAAAAACAATCTTTCTATAATCCAACCAGTTGAAAGTGTCCGTTGGTTCTTAAAGAATATGATGTCAGATCAGTTGTTGTCTAGGACATGATATCTGATGACAGGACGACATAAATTGTATCTTGGAAAGTCTACACATTCTAGTTATCAGATTCACATGGAATTCTTGTGCAATTTACATTTTTAAATATGAAACTATTTGTGAAAATTTGAAATGTAATTTTAGCTTCTAAATGAGAGAATTGTTTTCTTAAAGTAAACTATGATCACTCAGTGGCCACGCCCAAGTGAACAGACATTGAATGAGAAATCTTCTCTCCCCCGCTACAAAAGCCCGTTGACGAAAGTCAACCTTGGTTTCCCGATGACGTGAGGACTGATGTCCATAGGTTTAAAAGGGCTAATATCAACTACAACCTAACAAAATTAACTTTAGTTCCCGACGACGTAGGACTGGTATCCACACGTTCAAAAGGGCTAATTTCAAAGTGGAGATGACGATCGCCACGCTGGAAGGTTGAATTGACTACACCAGCCAGAATATAGCATGAGCTGAGTATGGCAACTTGGTATGAACTTTGAACTGTTATTCACTAAAGAAGTGATACATCCTAGACGTCGAGTTATCAGCAGCAGCTGTAAACGTGCGTGGCCTAGGAAAGGACGGACAAACTCTTCAGAACGACAGAGTACTACAACGAATCCGCCCAGAAATATTCTTCAAAGGACAAGGGAGATCTGTGCTGGGAAACCCAGCCTTCCATATTCGACCAATCTATCGAAGCGCAGCTCAGAATAAAAATGTTTCTTGCATTTTCCTTTTCCGAATGGGTGGTTATTTAGAATGCATAAGATTTCGTATTTATGATAGCATAGCTTCATAAGAGTCGATAAGAGTCGATAAAGACCCAATCCTTTTGTTCCTCAGTCTTCCCGCACTTTCATTCAAACCCAACCCCCTTTCTTTGTGTAACCAGCCTTCATATCAGTTTCGTCCGCTGGGGACGTTTTCTTTTATGAAATAATTAGTAATCAATGTATGATCCATCCTGTGTATATGTAATTCTGTGTGATTTATTTAGGTATTTAGTAAATAAATAATTAAACCAAATGTTGTTTTGCTGATTCGACTTGTTAGCCAGGGTTCGTGAAGATAACCAAGATTTCTACGACGTTCAGATGAGACTGAATAAGGTGACAACTAATAATTGACTGCTATTGATATAAAAGATTAACAGATCTTTAAGAGTTTATTCGGAAAACAACAGCTCTATAAACATTCTTCCGGGGTTCCCCCGACTTCCTAGTTAACGACATTTACATGCTTAGTTTAATCAGGTAATATTAATTACAGAGAATTGATTTGATAAAATAGCATGTCATATCATTTAATTCATAGTAAAGACAACAATATGCATGTAAATCTCTCGTGGCACAAAGTGGAGGAGAGATTTGTTGTACTTGTTTCTGTAAGAAGTGTTGACATGCTGAATGCACCGAGGTGTCTGTTTAAAGTACTGACACACAGCTCTGACACCCATGCATAGCCCACAAGACATGCCACCAAAGGGTCTTTTTACAATCCAGAACAGACTATAGGAGGCGCACAGTACTTCATAGAACCATGACTACAAGGAACTCTATTCCACATCCGGTAACTGATGCAAGCAGTCGAATCAGATAAAAATAAACAGATACAAATACACCTGATGGAACAGTGGGGAGTGTGAAAACACACAGGCACACATACTGTACACATGATAAGACACGCACTCTACACACACGTACACATAGATTTTGTATTGTAGATATGTGATAGTAGAGGAGTGGCCTGAGGGAACACACTTAATGTGTTGTGTAAAGTGTTATTAAATGTAATGTCATGTAATATTTTAAAATCCTATATAACTGCCTTTATGTTGCTGGACCCCAGGAAGAGTAGCTTCTGCCTTGGCAGGAACTAATGGAGATCCTTAATAAATACAAATACCATGAGCCCAATGGTGTTTTTATAAAAACAGCTACCGAGTTCAATGGCTGTGATGGGAGAAAACTGAGGATGGATCAACAACATTGAAGTGACTCCACAATAATAACCTAAATGACAGTGAAAATATGTGTAAAGGCTTTCTTCCAGGGGTGAAGGAGAGGACCAAAATGCAGCGCGGCTAGTGTTAAACATGTTTAATACAAACACAAGTGAAACACTACCAACAACATACAAAATAACAAACGTGCAAAACCGATACAGACCTATCTGGTGCAGAACACAAACACAGAGACAGGTAACAAACACCCACAAAATCCCAACACAAAACAAGCCTCCTATATATGAGTCTCAATCAGAGACAACGACTACCATCTGTCTCTGATTGAGAACCCACACTAGGCTGACATAGAAACAGACAAACTAGACACACAACATAGAATTCCCACCCAGCTCACGTCCTGACCAACTAAACACATACAAAACAACAGAAAACAGGTCAGGAACGTGACAATATGAATAAAATATATTCCAAAACATGCATCGTGTATGCAACAAAGCGCTAAAGTAATACTGCAAAAAAACACTTTACAAGCATGTAGGTGGCTGATTCATGGTACGGGTATGCTTGACGTCGGCAAATACTGGATAAAAAGAAACGGGATGGAGCTCGGCACAGGTAAAATCCTGGAGGAAAATCTGCTTCAGTCTCCTTTACACCAGACACTGGTCAATGAATTCACCTTTCAGCAGGACAATAACCTAAAACACAAGGCCAAATCTACACTGGAGTAGCTTACCTAGAAGACCGTTAACGTTCCTGACTGGCCAAGTTACAGTTTTGTACTTAAATCTGCTTGAAAATCTGTGGCAAGACTTGAAAATTGCTGTCTAGCCAAGATCCCCAAAACCTGAAGAATTATGAAAAGAATAATGGACAAATATTGCACAATACAGGTGTGCAAAGCTCTTAAGAGACTTACCCAAGAAGACCCACAGCTGGTGTTTCTAATATGTATCGACTCAGGGGGTTGAATACTTAAAGGTATTGTAATGACCTGGCTAGATTCTAAAGGAACAATTGTTCAGACAGAGGATTGAGTTTACGAATTCACGGTTAATTAACCCAACTCAACACAGGCTACTGTTCGGCCGTAACCCACGCCAAATAAATGAAGGATATCCGTATAAAACAACCGTGACTATCTCTTGTGAAGACCAGACGTAAGAGAGAGAACAATGGCTAAACATGGCCTTAAACTTGCGATGCTCCACCCCCCTGCCGCTCCACCAGCCACCAGGATGCCCGGCACAAGAACATTCCAGGCATTCCCGTGGTTGGCAGATAGCAGATTGACTGGCATGTCGGACCCCGCGAACACTGGGTACTGGTAAGTACAACAAAACCAACGAACAGCATCATACATAACACAGCTGTCCGGGTCACTACAGTATTTTTGTGTTATTTTTCATTCATCTTTGAAAACAATGTTATAATTTTTCTTCCACTTTGACAGAGTATTTTATGTAGATTGTTGACAAAAAAATTACAATTCAATAAATTTGAATCCCACTTTAACAATAAAAAACATGGCCTAATGGAACACTGAAGCATTTCTCAACTAAAACACAATATTGGCTTCTGAATAAATTACTTATTCAAATTGTGATGCACAAAATAAATGTGTCCTGTCAAGATCAATTTCACACACTGCTACTGTTTCACACTAGTGTCTTAACTATCAAATCAATGTCCACTAAATATGTGCATTCGATAGACTCATTTCAGGTTTTAGTTACAATATATAAAACAATTATGTAAGAATAGTCTGGTGTGATTAACAACTACAGACAATGCTGTTAACAATTAGCTTGGTAGCAGGACAATGCATGCACTCCATTTCTTCTGCAGAGGGGGAACAGAATAGTGTTGTGCCATATTGCTCCCTCCTCCAGGCAAAGCATTCACATTCAGTTAGCGATGTGACGTGAGAGACATGACACCTACAGGGAAGAGAGCCCATGGCACCCCTGATAATACATCTGTCGCTACGGAAACAGTCCTGTCCTGGTGCTGGGGTCGTGCTCTGCTGGGACTGCTGTATCCTCAGGCTCTGGTTCCATAGGAGACAACAGGAATACCAACACTGTTATTTTTTGTTATTTAACTTGGCAAGTCAGTAAGAACAAATTCTTATTTACAATGACGGCCTACTCCGGTCAAACACGGACGACACTGGGACAATTGTGCGCTGCCCTATGGGACTCCCAATCACGGCCGGATGTGATGTAGCCTGCCAACCACGGGAATGCCTGGAATGTTCTTGTGCTGGGCATGCTGGTGGTTGGTGGAGCTGTACACATTTTATAAAGTGCATTTTACTATACATTTGATACACTTTGATAGTTCGGACAGGAATCCCTTTTCCATTAGGTAGACAAATAATATACTCAAACATACCTTCTGGCACAACAGAGTCCTCTGGTATCAAGGATTCATCTGGAAAGAGAAACCAGAAGCAACCTTTTACAGTGCTCTACCATGGTTTGTGATTTATCACTCACTGACAATACAATAACAAATCCTGTATTCCTATCTGGGAAGGAGGAGAGCAATAGAGAAAGTAAAACAATTCAAAAACTAAGTTCAGTCCTCTTGTCTGAGCAGTTAGTTCTCCATTCCACTTATTCTATTGCAATTCTACCAATCTTCCCAGACCTCTGCATTCCTTTCTGCGGAGACTGTGAAAAGCAGGGTCATGTTCACTAGGCATGAAAAGGAAAGAAGCAGTCTGAAATGGGGAGGAACTATCTGAATAACATCTTGAAGCATTTTGCAACAGTGTGCCCTAATGGACATGACCCTGGGTGCTCACGTTGTCTGAGTCTTCTGGCTTGAAACAGCTTGAGAAGCAGCAGTCCAATGGCAAGAGAGCCTACTACCACAAATACAGCAGCCACACTCATGTAACTGTTCTTTGGAATTTCCTTTTGATTCGCAGCATTTTCAGGAACCTGGTCTCGTACTGTAACACACAAAATCAGAATCATTTTAAATGAAAATCATGTCACATTCAGGTTTTCGATCAGGGATGCAATCAATTAAGTAATGTTTGTAGGGTATTTGGTTTAAAGGTAGCTAAGTCAATTTATATAACATATGGATACTAATAGAGGATAACATCAGAAAATAAAGAATTCTTGATGGATCCTCTGCACAGTGGAAATCATGACGCAAAAAGGAGAATACTATATTGTTACACTGTGAGGAGATATCCCATGCACTGTGTGACAGCCACACTGGTGCCACAGCTGTCTCTATACATTAACTCCAATGAGTAGACACAAGCACTGAGAAAATCCTTGCCATAGACATACAGTAAATGCTTACAAGATTTTCCCCTAGTAGGCCAGTCTAACTGTAATCATCCATTCACAAGGAATGACCCCCCCCCAGCCCCCTTGAGCTGTCCATGTGTTCTATGTAAGAGGATTACTGAGCTCACCTGTGACCTCCAGCATGAAGTTACAATTTGTGTTTCCACTGTCAGTGTTCACCACACACTCATACGGACCCTCGTCTTCAGGCTGGGTTTCTTTGACCAACAGGGACACAACTTTGTCTTTCTCATTGGCAGGTGGCATGGAATGCTGATATTTTTGGCTCTGCGGCATCCTGGGATTGGAGGATTGTTGAGTGTATTTGAACACAGGTTCACCTTTGTGACTACCATTCTGGTGCAGCCTCCACAACTGGACCCGCTCTATGTTTACATTACCAGGGGATTCCGCACTGAACTTCACAGAGCACTCTAGGACTGCATCCTTCCCAGATTCCACCTGGATTACCTTCAACTCTGAGCACTGACTTAGACCTGTTTAAGCAATAGATAACAAAATTAAACAGGACTGTAGTACGGAAAATGTCACGCCTGATAAATGTAGTTGGATAAAACAAAACTCCTAGACCATTCATTTTGGAAGTTGTGGTGTTGGCAAAAGTATTACAAATTGTGCCTGCAGAATGCCTTACTTTTGGATGTCTCCATCCCAGTGATGAGGACAAATATGAGAGTGGACAAGCTGAAGACCAACGCCATGTTAGGGCCTTTCTCCTTAGTAGAAAAACAGTGGTTCTGAGAAACAGTGGTCTCTCCACAGGAAAGGGTTCACACCTGACAACAATCAGTGGTTGAGCCAAATTAATCAGAGAGCAACAGAGGATAGCCTGAATAATATGCATTGACTAATACAAGCATTCACTCAATGAACATGCTCTTCTTGCTTACTAAGCGACCAGGGTTGGGTAGGTTACTTTCTAAATGTCATCAGTTACAAGTTACCTGTCCAAAATTGTAATCAGTAACGTAGCTTTTGGATTACCCAAACTCAGTAACGTAATCTTACTGAGGCATTAGAAGAAGACACAAATGTATGTTACCAATTGCAAAACATATATTGCAGGACACATCAATGTTAAAGTTTACATAGCTGGCCATATATGGATGTTACATTTTACTTTATGGGTTGGTTATGTAGGCTTCTTTTTATTTTTTAAAGGTAAGTTGACTGAGAACACATCCTCATTTACAGCAACGACCTGGGGAATAGTTACAGGGGAGAGGAGGGGGATGAATGAGCCAATTGTAAACTGGGGATGATTATGTGACCGCAATGGTATGAGGGGCAGATTCTTCTAACCCATCGCTTTGTGCTACATATAATGATACGATTAAATGATATCTTTACATTAAAAACCAAAATCTATCAGAATTCCAGTCATTCCAATAAATGTTATACCCCTTGATCTTCAAGAATAGGACTTGGAAATATGGAAGTCAGACTCGAGTCACAAATACGATGACTTTGACACCAATGACTTGTGACTTAACTTGGACTTGAGCCTTTTGACTGGAACTGACTTGATACCCTCCCCAAGCCCAAATATTAAAAATGATGCTATTAAAAAAACTGTACAGCGCATCAACTCTTCATTTAACGGATTACAGTTTGAATCGGACAGCAGCCAATCAAATTGTGCCAGCTGAGAAAAAATTGCGTGTGGCAATGCAGAGGAACATTGGCGGGTGAATTCAGATGGAGCCCTTGGAAAGATGATAACCAAAATTATTATTTTCGGATATACAGACTACGCTGTAGTCAACAAAAAATGGATTGCAACTTGCAAAACATGCGGGAAGAAAATTACAGACGGAGGCGCAACAATTTCCAACTTTGTTCGACATTTGAAGCTGCACAAAGAACCATAAATCGTGGCTAATATAGCCGACAGCTATATATAACTTTTCTAGTGTAGCATGTAGGCTAACGTAACTTTAAATCAATGAGCCTCCACACAGACAGTCAGTGCGGGAACATGATCATTGCACCCAAGATTGAGCTACAACTGGCTAGGCAGTTGGTAGCCTAAAGCCTGCCTGATGTTACTGCTGTTCCTAAAACCATTGAAATACGTTAGCCTATTGTAACCACACACAGAGAGGGTGTGTGTGTGTGTGTGTGTTAAGGTTGGGCAATTGTGTAAAAGCCTACATCGCCCGATTGTGCCCTATAGCGATCCTCGATAGTCGATCGCTAAGGGGGGGGCGGGTCTTTCTCATGGCTACCCATGTATTTCCATGGAAATATAAAGTTTATTTGGAAAGTAATAAACATATATATTTGTAAAAGCATTCATGATTTGCGTAAATGTAATATACTAACTATTACTCTTGTTAAAAATATGAAATGGTATTACATTTGGTGAAGAGCACATTATGACTTGTTTAGGACTCAAAACTCAAAGTTTAGGACTTGAGACTTGTCGGTCTTGACTTTAAACTTGACTCGGACTTGCCTGTCTTGACTTGGGACTTGTAAAACAATGACTTGGTCCCACCTCTGGGAAGTATAGATTAGCCAAATTGTTTTACCTGAGCATGACCCCAAAACTAAGGACTTATTAGGCAGCCCTACTCTGTTGTTTATGATTTTGTCGTCATGAAGGACTGGTTGGGCTCATTGATTCGAGTTGAAAAATAAATGCTGCGCTCATAGAACGGCATGCTTTGCCAAGAGTGTGCAAAGCTGTCATCAAGGCAAAGGGTGGCTACTTTGAAGGATCTAAAATCTATTTTGATTTGTTTAACACTTTTTTGGTTACTACATGATTCTTTATTTGTTATTTCATAGTTTTAATGTCTTCACTATTATTCTACAATGTAGAAAACAGTAAAAAAAAATAAAGAAAAACCCTTGAATGAGTAGGTGTGTCCAAACTTTTGACTGGTACTGTATAAATCATTATAATTCCAAAAATAGATGTAACAATTACAGACTGCCCCTTTAAGTCTATCAAAAGTGTGCAAGTTTGAGTATGTGTCCATTAGGCCTTTTTATCAGCATGAATTAGATTTAGCAATAAAAGCCCCACTTTTATTCCATAGGCTTGGATCCTCACTGTGCAGCTGTTGCAAGAGGCATTTTTCACTGGCTGTCCACTGGTATCAAAAACAATGATTGATAGGCAGTGTTAGGATTTATGTTTATGCACTATAGTCTGTTAGCATATTGTTTGAAGATGAATATTGTTTTGTTACACACACACACAAACAGAGGGGGGTGTGTGTGTGTAGGTGTAAGGACTGACCAACACAGGCCATAAAAGCTGTGGACAGTCTGGAGAGGGGAGGGGTGCATCTCTCTAGGCCAACCAGGAGGGTAGATTACTGGACACATAGGCGGAAATCCCAGGGGGGACGGGGGTGACACGACCCCCCCATCTTGGGAAAAATATGATTTGTCCCCCCCCCAATATATCTCTGTAAACATAACTATGTAATTTCAATAATATTAATAATACGCAATGAAAGCACTTGTGCTGATTATAGACACTTAATAGCGCGTTTTGAAGTTTCAAAAGATTGCGACCTCCCCCGCCCTTTGCCTCACGATGGTTTGATCCACTGCCAGTTCTTTAGCTGGCAAGGTAATAGAGAGTACGTATCTACTGTCCGAAAGGCACATGTACGTAACTGACGTGAGGTTAATCCAGTCAATCCATAGCAATGTTATTTATTTATTTTTATGTTGGCAGGGTTCACACACTAGCTGAATTTGCAGAGCTAGCGCGCAAACTAAAGCAAACATTAACTATCAAGCTAGCTAGTACCTATTCCATTTATGTTGCGTCGTCAAAGATGGAATCTTTGCTATCGTCAGTTTATTCCAAGATCCGCATGCAGCTGTAGTGCTTCAAAGTCCCTGTGATAAGGTTAGCGATAAATTGAAGTCCAAACTGAACAGAACTACACTCTCTTATACCATTGTCTTAAATATATTGTAATGAAACAGGCAGGGAGCAGGTCTCGAACCCTCGACCTCCTAGCCCGAGGTCCGGCGCGCTATCGACTGTGCCGCAAAAGCATGCTCAAGCGGCAGAGTCGATTTCCGCGCTTATAAACCCAGGGTCGTTACACTACTCCCTCCTTTCAAAGAGCGCGTCCTCGCGCTAGCTTGCGACTTTACGTCTTACAGGAACGCGCTCACCGGCCAAGCACACGCACTGTCGTGGATGCGAGGTCCGATCACTTCCGACACCAGTGTAATGAAACAGCAGGGAGCAGGTCTCGAACCCTCGACCTTCTAGCCCGAGGTCCGGCGCGCTATCGACTGTGCCGCAAAAGCATGCTCAAGCGGCAGAGTCGATTTCCGCGCTTATAAACCCAGGGTCGTTACACTATATAATGGTCTCGTTGCAAAAGCTAAATTGTCGCTACTGAACTTTTTTTATTTTATTTTATTTCACCTTTATTTAACCAGGTAGCAAAGATTATAGCAAACACACAGAAACAGAATTGGTGCTCGCTAGCTTTACAAATTCAGCTATTGTTGTAAGCCAGCCAATATGAAACAAACTATATTAAAATTACAAAAGGTTGCAGAATGTGTTGTGTAAATGTGTGTGTGTGCAGCTAGGCCAGCCAGGTAGAAAAATGGCAGAAAAAAGTAAAAAGACGGACATCAGAGTATTTTTCAGTACACCAAAACGCAAAGTAAGAACTCTAGTAGCCTAATATCTCAAAGACTAGTTGATTAAATGTTCATAAGAAAGAAGTGAAATGCTAATGGTAATGTTTCACAATGATGTCATTAGTCAGAGCAGGCAACAGATGGCACACAGACAGCAGAGTTGGGGACAGATATGCAGGGACAGATTGGCAGAGACAGGGAGTCTCAGGTAAGTTTGTTGAGTCTTTGTTTGGCAACATTATGAAAGGTTCTCAATTTTTTAGACTTGTAAAATAGGGACATAATTGGAAAATGCCATGGATACCCCCACTCTCAACTTAAACTGGTGACTAAACTAAGATTTGTTTACGGCAATGGTATTGCTGTTGTGATTAATTGTGTAGTTTTGGGTACCGGTAGTTAGGAGTACGGCAAACACCTTATTTATTTTCTAGGAGACAGACTGTGAGTCAGTGAGGGTGGTGAAAGGGAAAGAGCCAGGGAGAGAGACTTCAGAGGACAGTGTCACAGCCACTGCAGGACCAGGTGTCACCCTTGTTGCCAGCAGCACCAGTATAGGGGACAGTGGCACAGCATTGTCCAGTTACCACAGTGATGGCACAAAACCATATCAGCCACACCCACAATTTATAGAACCGCAAACTCTTGCCAACAGAGTGTTGACGTTTCAAGAGAGATGGTTTCGCGATTTCCCCTGGCTACATTATAATCCATCAATAAAAGGAGTGTTGTGTTTTCACTGTAGCCAAGGGTTTTCAAGCCAGCCATCTTTTGGCCAAAGAGCAGATGCTGCCTTCATTAGTGCAGGATTTAGGAACTGGAGAAAAGCCATTGAAAAATTCACAGCACATCAAAACTGCCAAACCCACCGCCACTTTGTAATTGTAACAGCACACCAGCTAAATCCAATCAGTGTCCAGTTATCCAGCGCGTGGGGTAAACAGCAGGATGACGCAAGGCATTGCTTGATGAAAATTGTTAGTTCGGTGCGGCATGTAGTAAGACAGGGACAAGCATTTAGAGGCCACACGGATGACAGTGGGAATTTATACCAGCTTTTGAAACTTAGGGCAGAAGAGGATGATCCCATTTTACTGAAGTGGTTAACAGAGCGTACCACAATGTACACAGGCCCCAAAGCACAGAATGAAATTCTGAACATCATGGCCAATACAGTCATTCGAGGCATTGCAGCTGAGATTAGGTCTCTTCCGATTGTACAATTTTCATTAATTGTTGATGGTACTCAAGATGTCTCTGGTGCTGAACAGGAGAATGTCTGTCTGCGTTATGTTGACCATGACCTTGTCCCTCACAAGGAGTTTATTGGGCTATACAGGGTGTAGGAGACAACAGGCGAGGGCATTGCGAAAGTGGCAACTGATGTGTTGTTGAGGCTCAATTTGCCCATGTCTGGCTTACGTGTGCAGAGTTACGATGGTGCCTCAAACATGGCAGGAAAATACACAGGTGCACAGGCAATTGTGAGGAGGCAGCAGCCGTTAGCCCTCTATGTCCATTGTGGAGCACACTGTGTAAATCTGATTACACAGGCTGGCTGCTCAGCCTCCCCACTGATCCGGAATTCCCTTTCCTGGTCCATCAGTTAGGTGTCCTCTATGGCCAGTCAGGAAAGTTTAAGAGCATGTTTGAATCAATTGCCACGTCCAAAGATACAAATCTGACCACCCTGGTCAGGGTGGACTGTGAGGAATACTGCTATTAGAGCTGTGCTAGGGCAGTATGACCGGGTACTAAGCAGCCTAGAGGAGATGGCAAAATCTGCATCCAAGACAGCTTCAACTGCCAGTGGCTTATTCGAGCACTTCAGCAAAGGCAAGACTGTGTTGGGCCTCACACTTGCCTCTGCTGTTCTTGGAGAGCTTGAATGTCTAAACATTTCACTGCAGAAGAAAACTAAGACTGTCTCTGGTATGCAGGCTGTAGTCGAGTGTGTGCGGTCATCTCTTAGGGGCAAGAGAAATGACGAAAGCTACCTTGCACTGTATGAGAAAGCAACAACATTGATTGACTCTATTGAAGACCAAGTTGACCAAGTTGAGGTGCTGATCAGAATTTTGTTTGTGGTGCCAGTGTCTTCATGTGAGGCTGAGAGGAGTTTCAGTGCACTCCGCAGGTTAAAGACTTGGTTACGGGCTAGCATGGGCCAAGAGAGACTGAACGGCGTAGTTGTCTGTAATGTACATAAAGACAGGCTGGACAGTCTCAAGAGGGAAAATATCTGCCAGCAATTTGTTGGATCCATTGAAACCCGCAAACATATGTTCGGTTCTTTTGTTCAGTAGTGTGTATAGCAGTTGTTCTCAACCTTTTTTGGGTACTGGAACCCCTGCATATTTTGAGGCAAGGCAGGCAAGGTTTTGAGCGGTCCTCAGGGACCTCCACTCTATATTATATGTAAACTTACTGGAAACCTTGTGGTACTGACTACATTCATTACACTTTTTTATTTCACGGACCCCTTGCAATTAGTCCATGGACCCCTGTTTGAGAACCCCTGGTGTAATTGATATTTGTTCTTTTGTTTAGTAGTTTTCAGTACACTTACAAATTATTTATTTCATGTTATTTTATTTAAAATGGCATACTTTGTGCGACATACTTGTCCATAGCTGCTGTTTGAAGAGTTGAGACACTGACTGAGTTGAGACACTGACTGAGTTGAGACACTGACTGAGTTGAGACACTGACTGAGTTGAGACACTGACTGAAGGATATTTTGGTTGATTTATTTGGGTTTCTCATTGAAGTAGTTATTTTGCTTTTAGAACTGTACTTATTTGTATCTTTTTGTTCTTGTAAAGATATTGTAGTAGACTCAGGCCAGGTGCACATATTTAATGACTATATAAATGTATCAGAAAAAGTCAAAATAAAAAATCTATTCAATACAGAGACCAACTTTGTGATGGTTCTCAATGGAGATTCTTTTAGATGTGATCACACCATGTTCATTGTATTTATGAAAACTACACCCATACAGTGTACAGTACCATTGTCACCTACTGACCTTTCTTGATATTGCTGGTTGTAAGTACGAATACCTGCATACATACTGGACTGGTAAGGAGCACTGCTATAACTATTATTAGTAGTAGAATTATAATGATTTAAACATTTGAACAAGTTTGGAAAACCCTTCAGTTAACTACTGTACCTATCAATTATCCAGTTGTAGGAATTATGGTTCCTCAATATACATTTAACAACGTATGCTATGTGTTACAGCACTACTTTTGGTGTCCCCCTCAGGAATTGCTCTTGAGAAAATTTAATGTAATTGTCCCCTCCAAGGTTGATATCAGATTTTCGCCCCTGACTGGACAATACCATATTAGGAACTGTTCCAGTGTAGAATCGACAGACACAAGACGGATCTAATCTACCCAGCAACCAGATGTGGACAAAAGAAACGCGCCAAGGGGCTTGGACAAATCCGAGGGCCAGCAAAGGCGGGGCAAAGTCTAAACCGCGCCCAGCCTCTACTGTGATAGGCCAACAGACGCGTTGGAACTACGTCATCACGGTATAAGAACAGCTGTTTACGTACTTCCTGCCAGTTCCCTGTTAACCCTGCGTGGTGATACAGCGAACCCGTATATACGAAAATTGCATTTGCCATTCATTGTTTGCGGTAATTAAACATAAAGAAAGTTAGCAGACCTTGCTTTTTATTTATCCTGATACCGGATGTGTTACACGCAGCGTTTACAGCAGCTTAAACTTCTTGAATTCAACTATTATTGGGTTCAAATACACATTTAGATTTGTGAACAGCCATCCACAACAACCACAATCCATAAGGCGCAAATAGCTAAATGAGAGAGCAGCAGTGTGATTCACATAAATGCGCTAACGTTATGTAGATTTTAATAATAAGTGTTATCCGTATCGCCGTAGACTACACCACTACGATCATCTTCACCTCCAAGCGTTTATTCAAATTGGATACTCTTTGGATGCCGACAGCAGTCGCAGCATTGGAAGACGTAGCTTGGACTGTAGCCTACACAAACCTATTCCTGTTCTGTTCCCGCGATCCATCAAACACATTTGGTGTATCATCATAGTGGTCTCTGACTTGTGGTCAGACTCGCTCAGGTGGAACAAATTTACATTTGCGCCTTTTTTCAATGCTGATTTGAATGTCATTGTGAAAACAAGTGTCAACGATTTTTTTTCCGCAAACATCCTTTCTGAATTGAAAAGTAATCATTGAAGTAATCATCTAGTTTTTCGAAAGTATCGGTAATCTGATCACAATATTTGTGCTTGTATCGTAACGGATTACAGTTAGCGTTTTTGTAATACTTTACATGTAATCCATTACTGCCCAACCCTGTAAACGAGCAAGGACGATGTATAATGTCTAAAAATAAAGTCGCACTATATATACACTCCCAAAAATGTAAAGAGTAAACCTAACAACCAACGTTTTGTCAAAAATATAGTGTCGACTAACAGTTAAATGCTTACTTACGGGCACTCTTAACAACGCAGAGAGAAAGACATATTAAAATAAAACGCGCAATAAAAATGATACTAGAATAAAAACACAAAAAAATCGCTGCGTTGCCGAAACGATTGTTATTAGGTTCAACTTTACTTTTCATAGTTTTACTCTGTTAGTCAGCACCTCTACAAACATGTTTGTGTGCGTCATGCGTTTTACTATACCATGTTCAGAGTCACTAACAAAAGTTAAGGCTGCATTAATCAACAAAATAATACTTACAATTATATTCCAAACTCCCTATAGCCCAGTCCTCATAGCAAGTCTGTTGAGCCAAGAAAATGCTTTCTCTTGGGGGAAATACTATCACTTTGTGGTTCACCCTCATTTGACTATTCCCTGCAGTGGGAAGGAGGGGGCAAGTCATTCCAATGCTCAATGTGATCCAGACAGTATCAGCCCCACCCTGCGGACATTCTTTTAAAAGTGCTTTGGAAGTGTCTTAACATGTTAAATGGGATTTATCTGTAAAAAAACAGGCTGACCAAATCGTTACTTAGATGTTTCACTTTTGGCTTCAAATAGTTGGCTTACAGTAAATTATCCGTGTGGTATGCCATGCATAACTAAAAACATTTAGATTAAAAAAAAATAAAAAAAACTTTATTTAACTAGGCAAGTCAGTTAAGAACAAATTCTTATTTACAATGACAGCCTAGGAACAGTGGGTTAACTGCATTGTTCAGAGGCAGAACAAGATTTTTGCCTTGACAGCTCAGGGATTCAATCTAGCAACCTTTCGGTTACTGGCCCAACACTCTAACCACTAGGCTACTGCCGTTCTTTTTTGTGTGTGTGTGTGTGTGTGTGTGTGTGTAACGGATGTGAAATGGCTAGCTAGTTAGCGGGTACGCGCTACTAGCGTTTCAATCAGTTACGTCACTTGCTCTGAAACCTACAAGTAGTGTTGCCCCTTGCTCTGCAAGGGCCGCGACTTTTGTGGAGCAATGGGTAACGACGCTTCGTGGGGGACTGTTGTTGATGTGTGCAGAGGGTCCCTGGTTCACGCCCGTGTCGGGGCGAGGGGACGGTTTAAAGTTATACTGTTACATGTGTGTGTGTGTGAAGGAAGGAAGGAAGGAAGGAGAAGGAACAAAGCCAGACAAAGGGATGATTCTTGGTCAATATATCACTGCTTGTTAACGAAGTGAGAGGAGTAAGCATTGTTACAAATCTTCACTTCTAGATAATTTTTTATGGAGTGTCGTTCCAATATGCGCGTCACAGTTCCCATTTCTGAGGCTGAGAGATAAACAGGCAGAGATAAAGTCACACGGGTTCAGTGGGTTGTTATGAAGCACAGTACTGTTCTGATTACAGAGTGGCCTTTGTGTGGCTGGGAGTGGGCCCTTGAATAAAACCCACTAAGGATCAACTTGTCACGATCATCGTAACTTTGAGGAAGAGTGGACCAATGCGCAGCGTGGTAGAAATACATATTTTATTTAGAGAAGACGAAACACGAATACTTATATAAACGAACACTTTTACAAAACAAAAGTGAAGCTACGAACGTTAAACATAGACAATTACCCACCATAGCCTAATGCCTATGGCTGCCTTAAATATGGCTCCCAATCAGAGACAATGAATGACAGCTGTCTCTGATTGAGAACCATTCAGGCAACCATAGAATTACCTAGACACCTACACTCAACACAAACCCATACACTCTACCAAAACCCCCTATACCATACAACCACCCAAGACGAGACAAATACACACAAACATCCCCCCTGTCACACCCTGACCTAACCAAAATATTACAGAACACAAAGATAACTAAGGCCAGGGCGTGACACATCTCAAGGTCATAGTGAGTTTAACCGGGCATCACCAGAAAAGGCTATGGCAAAACCAATGTAAGCAGAGCCCAATGACTGAATTATAATACCACAATGCTATATTGCAGTATAAATTCTACTACACCGTGTGGGTGAAACTTCACAACTAAATATGTCATTATGGTTGTGTAGAGTAAGTATGATCATATATGTTGAGGACTAGTGTCACGTTCTGACCTTTATTTTCCTTTGTTTTTGTCTTTAGTTAGTATGGTCAGGGCGTGAGTTGGGGTGGGCAATCTATGTTATGTGTTTCTATGTTGAGGTTTGTCATTTGGCCTGATATGGTTCTCAATCAGAGGCAGGTGTTTTGCATTGTCTCTGATTGGGAACCATATTAAGGTAGCCTGTTTTCACTGTTGGTTTGTGGGTGATTGTTCCTGTTCATGTGTTCCTGTTTTTTTTCTTCTGTGTTCACTAGTTCGGGACTGTAGCTTCGTTGGTTTTTCGTCTGTTTATTGTTTTTGTTCATATTGCGAAGTATTCAAATAAATTATGGATACGCACCACGCTGCGCTTTGGTCCTTCTCTCCTTCTACCGACGAAAGCCATTACAACTAGTTGACCATTTGACAACTTGACGTTAGATGGTTCCTCACTCTGAAAGTAGTCTATCGGCCAGGAGAAACTAATCCACGGTTCAGTTCTGTAAACAGACACAATCAATGGAAGTGATGGGGGCATGTGAGCATGTTTTTTTAAATTGTATTAATTTATTTTTATGGCCAAATCACCTTTATATAACAAACAAAATATGGAGTTGATTTGAATTGATTTCAGGTGATTTGGACATTTTGTCGTGGCTAAGGTGAACTGAAGTTTGTAATTGCTGATTAGAGAACTGAGCCACAGATTAATGTTTTTGTCTTGGCCCAGACTACTTTCAGGGTGAGGAACCGTCTAACAAAGTTGTAAAATAGTGAACTACTCCTTTAAGTATATATTCATGCATGGTCATGCCTTCTAACCTTCCGTGACTGACCTTTGTTAGGTTCAAAATAAACAGAGTAAAAAACTCACTTAATCAAGCTCAAACCAAGTTTATTCACCCACTGGGTCATACAGCTGCATAAGACAAAGAACATATTCACACATGCACTGATATTTAACCCTTTCTCATATGTTGAGCCCCTCCTTACACATCTAAACAGCCAATACACCTCTGTTGCTATCCAGAAGATTAGTGATATATGTTCTTCCTCACTTAATCTAACCTGACCTCTGCCCAAATTCCTCACTCCGCCCCAACTCACGGCTGTCATGGTGACTTGTACCAGACTGTGTCTCTTCTCCTCCCATAGGATCCCTGATGGCTAACAATAACATATCCAGACATAATGTAAACGTTATACATTACCCTCTCTCCCTCAGTGACATGAATAAGTATATTTCATGATTTCAAAAGTTAAGAAATCAGAGCCTGAACCTAGTTCAGTAAAAAAAAATTAAAGGTGAAGGCCAAACAACGATATATTTTCTACATTCACGGAGCCAAGAGACAAATCTCTTTGGCTACATTTCCAGATTGTGATGTCATTAGGTAAACAGCAGCCTAAGTAAACATCACATGCAATCAAGAATATTCAGACAATCCAGGTGTATTCATGGAAATATATCGACTAATGCAATTTTTATTAAATATAGGCTAGCCTAGACCAAGTACTCAACTTCCAGACGAGACGGCACCGAAGCCAACCTAACCAAATAATCCAGGTGTATCCATTGAAATGTGCATACCATGACACCGTTCGTTTGTCTGAACTGAACTTGAACCTAGCCTGAGACAATGTGGAATAGCAGGAAGGCAGAGTGTGAACACTGCATGCAGCTGTCGGCTCCGGAGGTCAGAGGTTGCAGTGAACACACACATGCACACCACATTCTCCACACTTCATGCGTGGGAACGGATATGCCGCTACAACAGTAAATGGATTACTACATAAAGGGGTGATGCGATTGTGAAAACATGTGGCTCCCCCATCAAGGCCCTGCTGTACTACAAGTCAGTCTATGTAGGTCAGGTGGAAAAACAGTACGCTATGCACATTATCCAATGTGATTGACTGGAGTCTGGACACTGATTGAATGAATGCCCACATAGTTTTACCCCAAAGGGTCTTTGTCAGTTTGATTCCCATTTTGGGCCCCATTGTTCGGGCACTCACAATGTGTGGTCGATAGTGTGCGGGTATTGTTCTTTTGCCATTCCACATTTTTGTACCCTGCCCGAGTGGACGTTTGTTGGATGTGTGCGTACACTAGTTTTGAACCAATGTTAGTAGCTAGAAGTAGGGCTGTGCGATATGGCCTAAAACTCATATCTCAATTTTTTCAAATTTATGGGTGATTCATGATAAACAGATCTCAATTTTTTTATGTTTTCTCTAAATAAGCTTTTTTGTCCAATTGAAGGTCGAATAAACTGCATTTAAAACAGTCAGCAATAATCTAATGAATTCAGGGCGTGTGAAATTATACCTAGGCAGTACCAATCAAACGTTTGGACTCATTCAAGTTTTTCTTTCTTCTACATTATAGAATAATAGTGAAGACACCAAAACTACAGTATGAAATAACACATATCATGTTCTAACATAAAAAGTGTTAAACAAATCAAAATATATTTCAGATTTCAGATTCTTCAAAGTAGCCACCCTTTGTTGTATACAAAAGATAGCCCTATTTGGTAAAAGATAAAGTCCATATTATGGAAAGAACAGCTCAAATAAGCAAAGAGAAACGTCAGTCCATCATTGCTTTAAGACATTAAGGTCAGTCAATCTGGAAAATGTCAAGAACTTTGAAAGTTTCTTGAAGTGCAGTCGCAAAACTATCAAGTGCTATGAAGAAACTGGTTCCCATGAGGACCGCCACAGGAAAGGAAGACCCAGAGTTACCTCTGCTGCAAAGGACAAGATCATTAGAGTTACCAGCCTCAGAAATTGCAGCCCAAATAAATGCTTCACAGAGTTCAAGTAACAGACACATCTCAACATCAACTGTTCAGAGGAGACTGCGTGAATCTGGCCTTCATGGTCGAATTTCTGCAAAGAAACCACTACTAAAGAACACCAATAAGAAGAAGAGACTTGCTTGGGCCAAGAAACACGAGCAATGGACATTAGACCGGTGAAAATATGTTCTTTGGGTCTGACGAGTCCAAATGTGATATTTTTGGTTCCAACCACCGTGTCTTTGTGAGACGCAGAGTAGATGAACGGATGATCTCTGCATGTGTGGTTCCCACCGTGAAGCATTGAGAAGGAGGTGTGATGGTGTGGGTGTGCTTTGCTGGTGACACTGTCAGTTATTTATTTAGAATTCAAGGCACACTTAACCAGCATGGCTACCACAGCATTCGGCAGCGATACGCCATCCCATCTGGTTTGCGCTTAGTGGGACTATCATTTGTTTTTCAACAGGACAATGACCCAACACACTTCCAGGCTGTGTAAGGGATATTTGATCATGAAGGAGAGTGATGGAGTGCTGCATTAGATGATCTGGCCTCCACAACCACCTGACCTCAACCTAATTGAGATGGTTTGGGATGAGTTGGACCACAGAGTGAAGGAAAAGCAGTCAACAAGTGATTAGCATATTTGGGAACTCCTTCAAGACTGTTGGAAAAGTATTCAAGGTGAAGCTGGTTGAGAGAATGCCAAGTGGGCAAAGCTGTCATCAAGGCAAAGGGTGGCTACTTTGAAGAATCTCAAATATTTAAAATGTTTTATTTAACCTTTATTTAAGTAGGCAAGTCAGTTAAGAACAAATTATTATTTTACAAAAAAAGCACATTCACTAAGCAGTTCATGTTCCATCTAATCTGTTCAATTAAAAAAATATATATATATGGACAGAATAGTCCAATGCTAGAGTCGCATCACCAAGGATAAATGGCTTCTCCTGATTTCAATCAAACCTTTTAACTTCTCCAACGTTAGCCCAGCTGTTGGTTATACACACAAACACACAGAAGAGGGCTAGTGAAACTAACTGATTGTGAGATACATCCCATTTTTCAAAATCCAGTATACCTCAGTTCGTTTGTCTGATGCTCCTCCGACAAAGCAGTAAACTTTGTCTTGGGCACAAAAGAACCGCCCAGCATGTTTGAGACTCTCAATGTTGGTCCCAGACAATATTTTTCTGGGAAGCCCAAATAGAGCATCAGCTTGCAATAATTTGATGACCATTTTCCTTTAAAACAATGATGCAAAAAATGAATTATGCAAAATTATTAGGGATACAGGGAATGGACATTTGCAAGGGTATTACTTAAACCCTTTTGCTCTTTGGGAAGCACAGGTAATTTACGCTGTAGTTTCTTCGAATGTATCTGTACTAGATAGTATCCACTAAGCAGATGATTGGTGCACCTAGCTTTACTAGAGCTCCATTATCCAGTGTGTTGTGGATCCAGACAGGCCATCATAGCAACGGTAGCGCCCTGGGTGGCAAAGGAACCCACAAAACTTTGCCCTGTCTGGCAATCACGTACTTTACCTGTTTCCGCCTCCCACAACTTGGACGAGGGGTTGGGTTTTTGAGAGGCTTGCAATGGTATTGCCGCATGACATTACTACTGTTTGGAAAGGCAATGATAGAATATATAAAGAAAGACAACGGAGGTTGGATATGTTTCCCCTTATAAATTCTGTGTGAACAACACAGAATTCAAATAAGAATCCTAGCTTACTGAGACTTCATAGTTGTTCCTTAATTGCTATCATTGACATACCTGTGGACCGAGAGGAAGGACACTTTGTTCTGTTCGAGGTCAGTGGCGCCTACTTCCTGACAGTCTCTCGTTCAAAGTGCCAATGTTTGAACTCCTCAAATGACTAATTTGTGAGCTTCCAGTAGAGCTCAACTGTCTGGACACAGAAGAAAAAAAACTCTTCTTTGTAAAAAACACTTACACGTATAATTTGATTTCCAATGTAAAATACAATAACTACTTCCAGCATGCATTGGATTTATGGAAAGCTAAGGTAATCCCCCTCAAAGACACCCCACACTCCAGCTGCAGGGCTGCAAAGTGGCACAGGAGGTCCTCTGATATTGCTGTTTGGCAGGCCAGAGTCTGTGGCGGATCAGGGTAACAGGTTCCAGCTCACAGCTGCAAAGGTGCAGCCAGACGTCATGAGCTCTTCCTGAAATGAGGACATTCTGTTTCTTAGATTGCATTGCTAAACATTATACCCAACGTTGGTGAGATGCATGTCTCTTAAGAACTTTTGAAATGACTCCATATTTTCATCATAACAACAGAGTGAACAGGGTTATGGTAAACTGTATCAAATGAAATCAAAGTTGTCATTTGTGCAGGAATACAGCGTAATGTGCACAATGCAAAGAAATAAGTATATAACTACAGTATATTAAGTACAGTACAGTAGTTGCCATAGCAGCAAACCCTACCACCTCTCCCCCAATTGGAGTAAACTAATAAGCAATAACACTTAGACTTCTACTCCCAGTTTATACATACTATACCACATTTTACAGACACAATCTATTTTGCAATAGCTATATTTTGTTTGTTTTTAGTCCTGGCCTTCCTCTATTTCTGGTCCATACAGTTTGATTTCTATTTGCCATATATTTGTAACTGTGCTATTTCACAAAAGTTCTGAACCTATATACATTTTACAGACCCTGTATGTTTTACATTTGTAATCTTGTTGTTATTAGTCCCACCCTTCAGCTCCATTCAACCCCTCCCATCTATCTATTAACACCATCCATATTGGATTTCTATTTGCCATATATTTTTCAACTGGGCTGTGATGCTTCACAAAAGTACTGAACCTTTCTTTTGGCATCATTAAAGTGAAAACTGTTATTTTATCAAATCAATTCTATAATTATTATTACGTGATTACACTAATCATGTTAATGTAATTAACTAGGAAGTCGGAACACCAAGGAAAATCTACAAAGTTATAATTTTCCAAATAACTTCAGATATTTTAATATCTGATTAATTACTCTTCTTATTAATGAATTATTCTTTACGTCACGTCTCATTCCAAATGTCGTAAATTGTTGGTTATCTGCACGAACCCAGCCTTTACTATGAATCATCCATACACCAATTGACTTAATCATTTTTTTACTAACTAAATAATCACAGAAATGCATAAACACACAACCAGTAGATATGGTTACAAGGAAATGATAGGGGAGGTTCCCGAGTGGGCTAAGCCGATATGACGGCTTGGTGGACAAAGGGAAGTGGGTGTGGACTGAAAAGGGCGGGAAAGACAAAAGGAGTCACTACACAGTTGATAATTATATTAATTGAAATGCTAATCCTTTGCACATGAACACTCACTCATTCAGGAATAATTGCAATCAATATATATTTACGCCCAGTGTGTCGTCGTGATCTCTGTTGGAATCGTCAGTCCTTCTGTTGGTGAGTCAGCTCATCATCGTCTCTCTCTCTGCTTCCCTGAAGATCAAAGTCTTTCGCGGTTAGAATGGATACTTCAGAGTAACATTCAGAAATGTTCTCATAGAATAGATGTTTCGGCGTTTGTCGGCATTTGCAATGCCAGGTTTACATAATTTCTAGCTGCAGACTAGTAATTAGTATCTACGATTTGCTCTTATCTGTAGGGATCGATAGTCTCTGAGTTTAACCATTTCCAGCCGTGTAGCCAATGCTCCACATGGTATGGTTAGGAATTAAATAACTATTCGCAATCACAGCTCACGCTGTGGGTTTGCTTAGTCTAAATTCAAACCTTTTCCCCCTCAGCTGACTGAGGTCCGCGTGGTCTGAAGAGGATTTCCTCAGGAGAGTGTTTTATTCGTAACAATAGAAAAGGCGGTTCTATGACACCAGATCATGTCTGTGCTCACGGGGGCGGGCCAATTACGTAGGTAAACTTTAAAGGGAATACAATTCTCGTTCATTAAAGGTTTAACAACACCTTACATCATTTCCCAAATAGTTTCATCTTTACTCATTCATTTTATAGAAGAATTAGATGCAAACCCCATAATTGAGAAATGTACATATTCAGAGATATAGTTGTATGTTTCATGTCCTCTCTGAGGTCACTAAATGAAATACACTCGTCATACCCGTCCCTTAAGTGTCCACGAATCACTCCCACAAGTGGACATTCTGTATCAAATCCCCATTTTGGGGATTTAGGAGTTCGCCATGTGAAATCCTTTGTTCTCTCTATGTGTCTCTTTCTGCATGACCAGGGGGAGAGAGTCTCCGCCAGGAATTTACGACCTGAGACAACAGAACCTGGGTATATATAGATAGAGATAGAGAGAGAGAGGCCACAATCTATACCCAGAAAGGGCCACGTCATGACACTATTCTCATAGTTTCTACAGATTGTAAATTAAAGATAAAATTTTTGCTAAAATAATTATTATATTATTGATTGGTTGACCATGACTTTTTAAATCACCCAGTATTGCTATCTGCAGTGTTAGCTCTAGGTAAATGTTGCAATTCTTCATCCACACTGCTACTGTATCACACTAGTGTCTTCACTGTCAAATCAATGTCCACTAAATATGAGCAAATGTGTGTGTCCTTACACAGATAGTCCTATATACAGTTGAAGTCAGAAGTTTACATACACCTTCGCCAAATACATTTAAACTCCGTTTTTCACAATTCCCGACATTTAATCCTCGTAAAAATGCCCTGTCTTAGGTCAGTTACGATCACCACTTTATTTTAAGAATGTGAAATGTCAAAATAATAGTTGAGGGAATTATTTATTTCAGCTTTTATTTCTTTCATCACATTCCCAGTGGGTAAGAATTTTACATACACTCAATTAGTATTTGGTAGCATTGCCTTTCAATTGTTTAACTTGGGTCAAACGTTTCGGGTAGACTTCCACAAGCTTCCCACAATAAGTTGGGTGAATTTTGGCCCATTCCTCCTGACAGAGCTGGTGTAACTGAGTCAGGTTTGTAGGCCTCCTTGCTCGCACACGCTTTTTCAGTTCTGCCCACACATTTTCTATAGGATTGAGGTCAGGGCTTTGTGATGGCCACTCCAATACCTTGACTTTGTTGTCCTTAAGCCATTTTGCCACAACTTTGGAAGTATGCTTGGGGTCATTGTCCATTTGGAAGACCCATTTGCGACCAAGCTTTAACTTCCTGACTGATGTCTTGAGATGTTGCTTCAATATATCCACATAATTCTCTTTCCTCATGATGCCATCTATTTAGTGAAGTGCACCAGTCCCTCCTGCAGCAAAGCACCCCCACAACATGATGCTGCCACCCCCGTGCTTCACAGTTGGGATGGTGTTCTTTGGCTTGCAAGCCTCCCCCTTTTTCCTCCAAACATAACATCATTATGGCCAAACAGTTCTATTTTTGTTTCATCAGACCAGAGGACATTTCTCCATAAAGTATGATCGTTATCCACATGTGCAGTTGCAAACCGTAGTCTGTCTTTTTAATGGCGGTTTTGGAGCAGTGGCTTCTTCCTTGCTGAGCGGCCTTTCAGGTTATGTCGATATAGGACTAGTTTTACTGTGGAAAAAATACTTTTGTACCTGTTTGCTCCAGCATCTTCACAAGGTCCTTTGCTGTTGTTCTGGGATTGATTTGCACTTTTCGCACCAAAGTACGTTCATCTCTAGGAGACAGAACGCGTCTCCTTCCTGAGCGGTATGATGGCTGTGTGGTCCCAGGGTGTTTATACTTGCGTACTATTGTTTGTACAGATGAACGTGGTACCTTCAGGCGTTTGGAAATTGCTCCCAAGGATGAACCAGACGTGTGGATGTCTACAATTTTTTTTTCTTATTTTCCCATGATGTCAAGCAAAGAAGCACTGAGTTTGAAGGTAGGCCTTGAACTACATCCACAGGTACACCTCCAATTGACTCAAATTATGTCAATTATCCTATCAGAAGCTTCTAAAGCAATGACATTATTTTATGGAATTTTCCAAGCTGTTTAAAGGCACAGTCAACTTAGTGTATGTAAACTTCTGACCCACTGGAATTATGATACAATGAATAATAAGTGAAATAATCTGTCTGTAAACAATTGTTGGAAAACGTACTTGTGTCATGCACAAAGTAGATGTCCTAACCGACTTGCCAAAACTATAGTTTGTTTTTGTCAGAAGGGGGGCGCTATTTTCACTTTGGAAAAAATCGTGCCCAAATTAAACTGCCTCGTACTCTATTCTAGATCATACAATATGCATATTATTATTACTATTGGATAAAAAACACTCAAGTTTCTAAAACTGTTTGAATTATATCTGTGAGTAAAACAGAACTCCTTTTGCAGCAAACCTCCATACAGGAAGTGAAAAATCTGAAAACGAGGCTCTGTTCCAGGGCTTATATTTACTGGCTTATATTTATCGATATGCATGCACTTCATACGCCTTACACTAGATGTCAACAGGCAGTGGAGGGTGAATGGGGTGTCTAGCTTGATCTGAGGTCGAACAAGAGCTTTTGGAGTGGCAGGTCAGGAATTTCCTTTCTCTACCTAGGCGCGCGAAGCACCTCCATATTGTCTTCTGATATGCGTTCGGTATACACGGCTAATATCTCCGGCTCTGATTTTATTTGATACATGTGATAATAACATCGTAAAGTATGTTTTTTCAACCGAGTTTTATCAGATTATTCAACATTTATTGGGACTTTTGGAGTTTTCCGTTCTTTGCGTCGAGAGAAACTGGGAACGTCATCAACATTGGCTAGCATTGTGGCGCGAATTCGACAGGAGAAAAGGACATTCTAAAAACAAACAACGATTTATTCTGGACAAAGGACTCCTTGTACAAGATTCTGATGGAAGCTCAGCAAAAGTAAGAACAATTTATGATGTTATTTCGTATTTCTGTGGAAAATGTTATTTCTATTCTCCGCCGTTTTGGCGGGCGCTGTCTCGCAATAACGCAAGCTGTTTGTTATGGTAAAGTTATTTTTAAAAATCTAACACGGCGGTTGCATTAAGAACCAGTGTATCTTTCATTTGCCACACAACAAGTATTTTTATGTAAAGTTTATGATGAGTTCTTTGGTCAGATTAGGTGAGTGTCCAAAATATCTCTGGAGATTCTGGTGAATCGATGCTACGTATTCACAATGTATATTTAGGATTTGTAGCTCTAAATATGCACATTTTCGAACAAAACATAAGTGTATTGTATAACCTGATGTTATAAGACTGTCATCTGATGAAGTTGTTCAAGGTTAGTGATTAATTTTATCTCTATTCTGTCGGTTTTGTGCAAGCTATTTTGGCGGGGAGTAAATTGCGTTGTGTGTTTGGCTACTGTAGTGAGCTAATGGAAATATATATTGTGTTTTCGCTGTAAAACACTTAAAAAATCTGAAATATTGGCTGGATTCACAAGATGTTTATCTTTCATTTGCTGTACACCATGTATATTTCATAAATGTTTTATGATGAGTATTTAGGTATTTCACGTTGCTCTCTGTAATTATTCTGGCTGCTTTGGTGATATTTTTGATGGTAGCTGCAATGTAAAACTATGATGTATACCTCAAATATGCACATTTTCGAACAAAACATAAATTTATTGTATAACATGTTATAAGACTGTCATCTGATGAAGTTGTTTCTTGGTTAGTGACTAATTATATCTCTATTTGGTCGGTTTTGTGATAGCTACCTATGCGGTAGAAACATGGTGAAAATATGCGGTTGAGTCTTTGGCTATTGTGGTTAGCTAATAGAAATGCATATTGTGTTTTCGCTGTAAAACATTTTAAAAATCGGAAATGATGGCTGGATTCACAAGATGTTTATCTTTCATTTGCTGTATTGGACTTGTGATTTCATGAAAATTATATTATATGATATCCCTGTCCCGTTAGGCTAGGCTATGCTAGTCAGCTTTTTTGATGAGGAGGATCCCGGATCCGGGAGAGAGAAGTGGTAGAGGTCAACCATTTGTGGAATGGTTGAAAAACGAGATTTAAACTTCTTATGGCTTGGGGGCAGTATTTCGACAGCTGGATGAGAAGCGTGCCCAAAGTAAACTGCCTGTTACTCAGCCCCAGAAGCTAGGATATGCATATAATTAGATTTGGATAGAAAACACTAAAGTTTCCAAAACTGTTAAAATACTGTCTGTGAGTATAACAGAACTGACATGGCAGGCAAAAACCTGAGGAAAATCCATCCAGGAAGTGGGATTTTTTTGATGTGAGTATTTTCAATTGAATGCCTATAGAGTATCTAATTTAAGACCCAGATTGCAGTTCCTATGGCTTCCACTAGATGCCAACAGTCATTAGACATTGTTTCAGGCTTGTTTTCTGAAAAATGAAGAAGAATGAGACCTTTCTGTCAGTGGACTGTAGAATCATGCAGTGCTGGTTTGCGCGCAAGACCGAGTGCGCGCCCTTCATTGTTTTTCCTTTCTATTGAATACGCTAGTGTCCGGTTGAAATGTTATCGATTATTTAGACAATTGACAACCTGAATATTAATTATAAACAGCCTTTGACATGTTTCGACGAACTTTACCGGTACTATAAGGATGTATTCGTCTGCATGTTTTGACCGCCTTTGAACAAAACACGGCCAAAAAACTGAGTTTTTGGGATACAAAGAGGGACTTTATCAAACAAAACAAACATTTATTGTGTAGCTTGGACTCTTGTGACTGCAACCAGATGAAGATCTTCAAAGGTAAGTGATTAATTTTATCGCTATTTCTGACTTTCGTGACTCCTCTACTTGGTTGGAAAATGTTTGTATGCTTTTGTAAGTGGGGCGCTGTCTTCAGATAATCGCATGGTATGCTTTTGCCATAAAGCCTTTTTAAATCTGACAAAGCGGCTGGATTAACAAGAAGTTAATCTTTAAGCCGATGTATAACACTTGTATTTTTATGAATGTTTATTATGACTATTTCTGTATTTTGAATTTGGCGCACTGCAATTTCACCGGATGTTGTCGAGGTGGGTCGCTAGCAGAACGCCTGCGCCAGAAAGGTTAATGACTCCAACCTAAGTGTATGTAAACTTTAGACTTCAACTGTACATATGGACAAAAATAAATGATCTCATGGCTCTTGTATCCCCTATATATATATATGTAACATTCTATTGATTGCAAGAATTTTGTATAATAATTGAAATTGAAAAAAATCTAAGTTTTGAATCCGGGGTCGTATTGCGTGTCAATTCATAAACCATGTGCCATGAAATAGGTACATCGAAAATCTCTTCAAGTATTTTGCAATTTATATATGGCACAGCTGTCCATTTTTTGGTCCTTAAATTAACCTGGTATATATTTTTATATATCCCAATTTTCTTTAACCAATTTTGGTCTTTAATGCAGGGCCGACATACAAGTTCCTTACTTTTTCCCCCTTCCACTTGCATCTTCCATTTTTTGGTAATGCTGCAATTAGTTGGTTGTAATTTTGGGTAGAGCAGACATTTCCATTAGTCTGTGTTAGCTGCATGTGTGACAACTACACCAGTCCTATTTATGATATCATTTACAAAGATTATACCTTTTTTTAATCAATTAGTATATTTGAGTTTAACCACAATATTTGTTGTATTATTTGTTCTGTCTTGTTTAAAACCTAACTATATTTTGGAGATTATTTTATTTTCAAATAACTGAAAGTGAGCAGTTGTAATCTGAATAAAGGCAAAAAAAAGGCCATTCTTGAACATGGGGTGAGACATTCTTACTAATTTACTAGAGAACAATTTCAGATTTAAGTATAACTTTTGTATGACTGATGCCTTTAGTGAGAAATCTAATGCTTTAATATTTAATAATGTCTGCCCTCCGAATTCATATTCATTATATAAATAGGCCCTTTAATTTTGTCTGGCTTGCCATTCCAAAAAAAATGTAATATATATATTTTTTGCTCATATAATTTAAAAAGCAGGTCGCTTGGTGTAGACAAAACCATAAGCAAATAGGTAAACTGTGATATAACTAAAGAGTTAATCAGTGTGATTTTTCCACAAATAGACAGGTATTTTCCTTTCCATAGTAGCAAGATCTTATCTATTTTTGCTAACTTTCTATTAAAATGTATTGGAGTGAGATCATTTCTTTCTTTTGGGAGAGGTAAACCGAGTATGTCCACATCCCCATCAGACCATTTTATTGGTAAACTACACGGAAATGTAAATGTAGCATTTTTTTGTGATCTAATACGTAAGATAGTACACTTATCATAATTTGTGGCCTGCTGGAGGTCATTTTGCAGGGCTCTGGCAGTGCTCCTCCTTGCACAAAGGCGGAGGTAGCGGTCCTGCTGCTGGGTTGTTGCCCTCCTACGGCCTCCTCCACGTCTCCTGATGTACTGGCCTGTCTCCTGGTAGCGCCTCCATGCTCTGGACACTACGCTGACAGACACAGCAAACCTTCTTGCCACAGCTCGCATTGATGTGCCATCCTGGATGAGCTGCACTACCTGAGCCACTTGTGTGGGTTGTAGACTCCGTCTCATGCTACCACCTGAGTGAAAGCACCGCCAGCATTCAAAAGTGACCAAAACATCAGCCAGGAAGCATAGGAACTGAGAAGTGGTCTGTGGTCACCACCTGCAGAACCACTCCTTTATTGGGGGTGTCTTGCTAATTGCCTATAATTTCCACCTTTTGTCTATTCCATTTGTACAACAGCATGTGAAATTTATTGTCAATCAGTGTTGCTTCCTAAGTGGACAATTTGATTTCACAGAAGTGTGATTGACTTGGAGTTACATTGTGTTGTTTAAGTGTTCCCTTTATTTTTTTGAGCAGTGTATATTACACTGGATCTTTCTTAAATAAGTTCCTCCAAATGAAATCAAAATCAAAGTTGTCATTTGCGTAGGAATACAGCGTAGTGTGCACAATACAATGAAATAAGTATTTAACTACTTAAGTACAGTACAGTAGTTGCTATAGCAGAAAGAGACAGTTCAGTTTATCAACAGTCTTATGGCTTGGAGGGAGAAACTGTCTCTGGGCATGGTGCTGCTACACTTGATGCTCTGATACAGTTTGCAAGACGGTAATGGAGCCAAATGTCTTAGTTACCAATTTTGATATAAGGCCTACCTCGAACGTCAACAACAGTCAGAAGGCGGTTGTACTGACTGTGAAAGTCATGGTCATTTGTCTCCTCCACTCCCATCGTAGGCCCACCGGGACTCATGGGATGAACTGCCCTGACTAAGAGACACAAAGTTGTTGTAGAACAACCTTTTTTGGTCATTGTAGGCCCAATCACATCTTGCTCTGCCCATAGTGCCCCAAAGTACCACCTCATATGCATTTTAAACGTAGGCATATCATATTAAATTATTCTTTCTAAGTACCCACTTAGAATATTGTTTCCTGGTTAAATGAATGGTGTAAGCATTGGCTAGAGAGTTTAAATCCATGCGAGAAATTGTACATGTCGGGAAGAGTATTAAGATTTAAGACACAGACAGGAGTCACAGCCAAAGAAATTAGACCCAAACCTTTAAAGGATCGGACCCTTTTTAGAAATTATCGCCTTAAAAGACATACCCAAATCTAACTGCCTGATGCAAGGATATGCATATTCTTGATACCATTTTGAAAGGAAACACTTTGAAGTTTGTGGAAATGTGAAATGAATGTAGGAGAATATAACACATTAGATCTGGTAAAAGATAATACAAAGAACAAAAATGCGTTTTCTATTTTTTTTCATCATCTTTGAAATGCAAGAGAAAGGCCATTATATCACCTGAGTCCAGGCACCATTTAGATTTTGTCCACTAGATGGCAGCAGTGTATGTACAAAGTTTTAGACTGATCCAATTAACCACTGCATTACTGTTAAATGTCTGCCCAAATGTGCCTAATTGGCCAATTGAAACATTTTCAAGTACATAACTGGGCACCCTCCTCAAACAATAGCATGGTATTCTTTCACTGTAATTGCTACTGTAAATTGAAAAGTGCAGTTAGATTAACAAGAATTTAAGCTTTCTGTCCATATAAGGTATGTCTATGTCCTGGGAAATGTTCTTGTTACTTACAACGTCATGCTAATCACATTAGCGCACGTTAGCTCAACCGTCCCGCGGGGGACACACCGATAAAAAAGCAAATACATTAGCTTTGTAAATCAGTTTAAAAAATCTGATTATGTACCCTTGATGAGCGGAAAGGACAGAATATCTTCTAGTTTCAATTAAAGCACAATAAAAAATGTAATTATCACCACCAACATATGGTTGATGCTTTATGCCTATTCGGAAATTATGATATGAAACGTTGATTTGAACATTTCGACCAACTAGTGGGTCAGGCGCCGCCCCACTGTCTGATTCATATTGCGTGATTTTTTTATGATAGTTGTTGATTATATTGACTGTATGGGGGTGGTAAATCAGGAAAAACTGCCTGACAACTGACCTACTTTCGTATTTCATTATGTAACTCGGCAGCACACACAAACAAAAACTGAAATATTTACACTGACAGTGCCAACATTGCTACGTGGTATTTTAAACAGTCAATGGAGATCAAGCTTTACGGTTAAAACACCGTGGTGGTTTTTCACTGATAAAATCTCCATAATTATGTTTTCATACTGAAAAAGGGGATTGGTGAACATGAGCTGATGTACGCACAAGGACGCACTCTGATAATGAATGATTACAAATATTTGCACCAGTTTTAATGACCCAGTCACCCACGAAACAGAGACAAAATAAATTGAGTTTGGTTAAAAAGAGAGAATAACTTTATTTTAACAAGACATTTATGAGACAATAGAGATGTTTACCTGCACTAAAACATCTCTTCAGGGTTTCCTTATTACAAGCATGGCCTAGTCAAACTATGTCCAAGACATGTTTCATTCTACACAACCACTACTATATAGAAAAAGATAGAAAACCCATTTTCTGAAACAGAAAACAGAAAATGAAGTTGAATAACAAACCAGTCATATTCTCAAACAGTGAACGGGGTGGAAAATAACTTTTCTTGATCTCTGAGTAAGTGATAACCAACCAGTCACCAAAACAATGGACTTTTTAAGAGCTGGATCTTGCAGCGTTCATTCGCAGCACACCTTGTATGAATGTTACTCAAATCTGAGTTGTTTTAGCGGAGGTTGTTTATTTACAAAACAGGAAGGAAACAAAGGCAAGAATGAAAACACTATAGATCAACAGTTATGTATAACTGTGAGCAGGACTTCTTCCGCATGGTATTGGTTCTGTGGTGGGAAATGGGACAAGCTGCAAAGCAGCCGTCTGGGGGGTGTAGGAAGATGTGGGGGAGTACTTGACATGCTAGTAGAGGCCTCCTGTCTGTTGCTGGAAAACGTCAATCGTATCTTCATCCTCCATTTCCAACCGTCAGGAAAAAGGGAGGAAATTAAGACAATTTGATAAAAACCCAATATCAATAGATGACTTGGCATTCATGACAAAAATATACATCAATTAGCTGTGAATGGAAAAGCTTTCTTTAGAAGCCATTTTGCATTTAACATTCTTTTGGCATGCACAAATGTTCATTGGTATTCTCAAAACAGGGAGGAATGCATATTATACAACGGGTGGGTCTAATCCTGAATGTTGATGGGTTAAAAGCACATTCCAGCCGGTGTCTATTCCACAACTTACCATCAGCTAGATCTATTACGTTAAAATGCCTGTTCCATCTGACTGCGCAATCCACTGTCTCATCAACCCAGCCATAAACTTGATCTCCACTATAAAAAACATCTAGACTTTATCTCACATTTCTTTTAGACAAACATTCCGTTTTCAACAGCGGAGATTTGTATAAACCTTGCTGTCTGTCTCTCCAGCTGTCCCATGTTAATGAACTTGTAGGGGTCGGGAGTCAAACGAGAGAGCGAGGCAGGCAGTGTTTCTCAGCCAGTCGAAATCATGAATAAGCTGGCATAATTTTTTGAGATATATACAAAGAAATATAAATTTAAAAAAGGTCAAACGAAACGAAGTGCAGCTAGTTTGCAGTCTTTCCAGCTTCAGTTTGAAGTGATAGTGTTAGCTGTGTTGTTGGCTAGCTCCTCTAAACAACAGTGCCGTAACAAGAGAGCACATTTTCTATGCCAGGCGAAATCTCGCCTCATTAGCTCATTGTTATGGATGTATCCAAATAAATGTCACTAGAAAACAGCTTACTAATGCCTGCGAGAGACCTGCGTGTAACATACCAACGCCTTACACCCTGACTACACCATTCGCGTCGCGTGCGTGAGCGTTGGAAAATACATTTAGAAATGTATATTATTCAATTATTGCACCCACACTGCTCGCGAGCGTCTGCGTTGCCAAGCTCTAAAATAGAAGTCAGTTCTATTTGTGATGCAGATTGCGCTGCAAGTCCTGCCTCTCCCATCTCCTCATTGGTTAATAGAAGCAGGTACCCATGTGCCATCCCCTCATTGGTTATACCCACGTGGGTGACTGAAAGACGAACGAGGTCGGTGGTGGTAATGCACCTAATTTATGAAAGTTGCCAATCGCAATATAAAGTCCAGAGAAGAAAAAGCCTGGAAGGAGAGATGACTAGAAACGATTCGATTGACCATTTTATGTGTGGATTAATTTTCAGAGTAGAGGACCTTGTGCATTTCAGGTAAAATAACAACTCAATGTTTATATCCCAGGACAAATTAGCTAGCAACAGCAAGCTAGCTAAATAGGACAAATTAGATAGCAAGTGAAAGCTAGCTAGCTAAATTGCCATAAATGTTTAATGCTTTTTGACCTTTCCCCAAATGAATGTAATTGGTTCAGAGTTTGTTTGATATTTTAACCTGCGTGTCGTGAACGCGCGCAGCCGGTTTGGGTTCCGTGTTACTAACATCTGCGTGACGCCTGCATGTTAATGAAAGTCATAAGGTGCATAGTTTATATTTATATTAAATCTCAACCATAAATGTTAGAAATGTACAGTTTTGACCGTGCAAGCCGACATTCCAAAGTAGCCTCCGAGTGTAGCCTAAGGCTTGTGTATTTCCTGTTATCGCTAATGGCCTAGAAGATATTATGTCCAATCTATAGGTAATCTGTCTTTCCCTCAACACCTCATGGCATGGTATGTTATCTTGCCATATACAGATCTAAATGTTGTTAACCAATCACAGACTGTGTTGTTACCAGTTCCCTGTAGCCTACAACAGACAACCAACAACCAAGAGTCGTTTTCGTGGCTTTCAGTCAAATAGAGGAGTTCATAGGCTTTCCCAAATTGTTAAGTTTAGTGTTAGTTAAGGGTTATAGTTTAGGGTTCAGGGTAGGGACATCCTAAGGAATCCGGATAGCAGTGACCATTCATAGAGTAAGAGACGGGCACAGCATTTGAGAGCGTGTCACGTGACATGAACGTGATGTGAACTCGACGGCAGTTTGACGCCTTCGAAAAAAACTTGCCTCCATTAACAGTCCATGTTTATTCATGGATGGTATTTTATGGTGCTAGGAAGACGTTAGCTGACCTCGTAAAAGGTATCAGTAGCTTCACAAGGCTTAATTATGGCATGTTAAACCCCCCATACAGCTTAAACAAATGTAAACGTAGCTACTGTTGTTATTCTGTCTGCACTGTTTGACGGGACTGTAAGTTAGCCGTAGATGGCTAGCGAGCAACCAAGGGATTAGAACGATGCCAGCCAGTATGGCAATGGAACATTTAGAACAAACGACTGGGTTGCGTCCATAGATACAGAACGACTGGGTCGCGTCTCTGGCAAACGAACCAATAGAACGAACAACCAGTCAGCTTGGGTAGCAACCCTAGATGTGTCGGGACTATATTTTGGGGAAGGATGAAATAGTATGAATAAATTCATTAAAATAATGTTTTTAACGCAAATATGTCAATCATTATTTGAATATGTTGGTAACCCGTATAAAAGTGATAATGCCCTAGGAACCGGTGTTTGGAGATGATATTGGCACGGTTTGCCGACCCTCGAGTTCTTCTCGGGGCTAACAACACCCGTGCCATTATATCCTCCAAACATCGGCTCCTCTGGCATTATCACTTAAATGTATTATTGCTGGAATGGTGTTGTTCAAGCAAAATAGAGTGAATTGACACAATAAATCAGTTCCTCCCATAAGACTCCAGGCTTACCTGTGCAGGTGTGTGTCTCGTTTATTAGCTGTCCATCGAACTGGACTACTGTCACTTCTCTACTATGTGAATGAAAACACTGCAGAAAGGAAGGGATGAGGAGATAGGGAAGGGCGTTACTATATTGCCACTCCATATCCACGTTGGCCGACATCATTTTTATCAGATAAAGGAAGAAACAACAGGATAGGAGGGAAGTGGCTTCTACTCAACAAAGCCTGTAGAGCCTTGCCTACTTCCATGACTTCACTGGTCTAAAGAGACACACAAGATCCATTAAGGGGAGGGCACACACGCAAGCACACACAGCATTGAGATTAGGCCTACTTTTTCCTAAATAAAAATAGTTTCAAGCACTAGACGAGTGGACAGTACAGAATCATAACATTTTACTCATTTAGCAGGAGCTTTTATCCAGAGCAATTAGGGTTAGGGCACCAACAGATTTTTCACCTAGTTGGCTGGGGGAGTCAAACCAGCAACCTTTCGGTTACTGGCCCAACGCTCTTAACCACTAGGCTATATGCCAGACAGAGCTGGGACACTGGAATAATGATGATGAAAATGAAGATGATAATATGATGAAGACAACACAGCCCATAGCGCTCGTCTCCTGTCACAGACAATATAGACTACACCTGACAGTGAACAGATCAAAGAGATACAAGTGTATAAAAGGGTGCATGTATCGCCTTCTCTCTTCAATGAGTTTCCTTGTCCTCAATGGATAATATGAGCTGTCATCTTTCATCAACCCCTGTGTTCCCATAGTTAGGGTCATGACCTTTTCCATGTCAGGTCATTAGGGAAAAGTTCCTGGGCCCATAGTCATAAAGCATCTCAGAGTTCAAGTTTATTAGTCATATACCTGTACACATGACATACGTGGAGTACACAGTGCAAATAAATGCTTAATTACAGGTTCACCTCTCGACAATAGAAAAGTAAATAAGAGTTCAAAAAATAAAAGCTCGATGAATAAGAACGAGGATAAAAACGTTGCTAACATATATTACAAGGAGACTGGTCTTTTCTATAACCTGGCACAATTTGGGATCTGGGGGAAGGGAATGGGCAGGGTATATACAAATTAAATACTGTAGTATTTACTATAGTTAAAAAGTCTGGCGTGTTTGCGGACTGTAGTGTTTTTGAGGACAATTCTGTAGTATTTACTAGTGTTTTTTTGTGATGATAACACTGTAGCATTTACTATGGTATTCTACAACATCATATAGTAAGTACTACACATGATTGAGGAATACTACAGTGTGTAGTATAGTATATTACAGTTTACTACAGAATTCTATACTAAGTACTGTAGTATTCTATAGTAAACTGCAGTATTTTTTCATGTGGGCACACACACACACACACACTTTACTGTAGTACTTACCCTGGGGATGACCCAGATGAAGAGGATGAGCAGACTCAGGAGAAGCACAGAGCCAGCAGTGACAGCTGAGACCAGGACCATATACCAGGACATTCCTAGCCCTGAGGACGCGTCATTCTGGTTACACTCCTCATCTGTGGCACAGCAACACACCAGGGTAGCACACATTTTTAAATTCAGGTCAGTACATATCATAAAAAATATCCCCAGGTGCAATTCGTTATAAAATAGATGTTGACGAATCCAATACAACTCAACAAACTGACCAATCTAAACGTGTTTAGAAGTTACAGCGTGTTAGCTCAAGTTAGGATCAGTTCCCATGAGACTGCGCCACTCAGAGCTCACATTAAGACAATGGTCCTGAATCGTTCCCTAACCCTCTTGACCCTAACCAATGTTCCCTCTGAGCTCCCCTTGGACTGCCACACAGATTAAATATCAGCACGCACAGAGAAGCACAAGATTGAACTTCAATCAACTTTCTAGAGTTTTTCCCTTAAGTTAACACTAACAACGCTTCGCTCTACTGTGGTAATTGTGCTCGAATCAACGCAATTTTAGCCACTTTCAATGCATCGAAACAAAATGAGCTATGCAAGACTTTGAATGCAAAACTAACTGTGCAAGAGAGTTTCTTGTAGGCAGCGCACATCAAAGTAGGATTCTATTGAATTGACAGGCCCGTACTCTACATAGACCGGTGCGCCATAACCAATCAGAGTTGCAGTAGGCTTATATGCAAATAGCCATATACGGATCTGTGCCATTCACTTTGAACAGGACAGCATGAGCAGTCCTGAGTAGATGCACTTGTTTTGAGATCAAAGCGAGAGCTGCATGTAGCCAGCTGTGCACATTTGTTCATATTCTTTGCTAGTGAGTTATTAGCCTAGTTATGGCTAATTTCTTGTCAACAATGGGGGAGTGGTTGCTTCCTACAAGAGCACAAAATGTGTGCATTTCTAGCCATCTTTGAAAAGCAAGTCAGGTAAAGAGCTTTTTTTATGTCTTAAAGGGGCAGCACAGATGGAACAATGATACAGATATTTCAAGCATCCGCTTGGCGTTTCCACTCACTACCAAATATAGTAGTGAGAGGAAGCCAACTGGCCTGCAGTGGGTAAAGATGGATTTTGCTGACATGCAGCACATTCTCTTATCGATGAAACATTTGATTTCAATACAGTTTTCAGTTCCCAAAACTAGAATGTTATAAACAGAGCGTACTAAGTTTTGTAGACTTTACCCTTTGTCTACAAAATTGCATTGTTTAGAAGGAGTGCATAGGTGAATTGAGTTACTGCACACCCGCACTTCACAGAGTAGCCGTTCCCTAATGGAAATATGCAGATTTATGCTAGAACGCACCAATAGGATCTCGCTAGCTTGTGCTTGGCTCTGCCCACCTCCTTGTCTGTTCTGCCCACTATGACTCATTTGTTCCCAATGGAAACGATAGGCTGTGGTGGCAGTGTTGTATTTTGAGACAGTGTTGAATAAGCTAAGTAGCCAATAGGCAGAGGGTAGCATTTGTCTGATTCTCTGTAGTAATGGTATAGGAATAATAATGAATTGTATTTTGTAAAATGGTTTCTTGCATCAAACACAACAGAGTTAGTCACCTCCTTGTCTGAAGGACAAGTGAATAAACAGGTTAATGTCAAGCCCTGCATGTTTTTTAATTCAAAAGTCTCATAGAATGTAGGCCTACATTGAACACCACACATTTGCTGTTACTGTAGGCTGAATGATAGAACAGCTATTTCCATGTTAAATGTTATGGGATGCATTTTTCTCCATTGTTTTTGATGGTAGGCCTACATTATAATCAAATAGCCACAGCAGCTTACTTGGCCACTGTTAAAACTGTACCTTACAGCGGGTACAGCCTCAGTGATCACAGTGAACGCGAGCCAGAATCTTTTTTTTTTTTACCTTTATTTAATTAGGCAAATCAATTAAGAATAAATTCTTATTTACAATGACGGCCTACCCCGGCCAAACCTGGACAACGCTGGGCCAATTGTGCGCCGCCCTATGGGACTCCCAATCACAGCCGGATGTGATGCAGCCTGGATTCGAGATGCAGTGCCTTAGACCACCGCGCCACTCGGGTTGCACAACATTTTCACAATGTTCAAATCTGCGCTGGGCATACCTGAAATTTACTCAGTGCCAGAAAAAAATAAAGGAACATTGTTCCTATTACCCTTCAATATTTGCAGATCTGAAGGATCTGGATAAGTATTACCCAGGGAGGAGCTTCCAACATACAGATCTGTATATTTTACTATAAGTATTTATATATTTCTGCAACCAGCCCTGTTTACATGTATATCCACCTATCACATCTAAACTGACACTTACACACACCCACCCACCACTTATGCTGCTGCCGCCATACTGTTTATCATTATTATAATATATTTTTGTTATCCTGCTACCAGTCACTTTCTCCTAATCTCTGCCTGTGTACATATCTACCTCAATACTCCAGTATCCCTGTACATTGTACAACTGGTACTGACCCTGTATTTACTGTAGCTTCCTATCTTAATTCTCATGTTTTTCAATTTTCTTATTAGTTATACTAGAATTTTTTTTATTTTTTTATTTTTATCCCCTTTTCTCCCCAATTTTCGTGGTATCCAATCGCTAGTAATTACTATCTTGTCTCATCGCTACAACTCCCGTACGGGCTCGGGAGAGACGAAGGTCGAAAGCCACGCGTCCTCCGAAGCACAACCCAACCAAGCCGCACTGCTTCTTAACACAGCGCGTCTCGAACCCGGAGACGAACCCATTCGAGCCTGGGCGCGAACCCAGAGACTCTGGTGGCGCAGCTAGCACTGCGATGCAGTGCCCTAGACCACTGCGCCACCCGGGAGGCCTTAGTTATACTATTTTGATATTGAATGCTGCACTGTAGGGTAAGGCTTACAAGTTAAGCATTTCACTGTACTTGTGCATATGACCACAAAAAACTTGAAGGGTGCAGTAAGTGCCAAATGGAGGGTTAGGAAACGAATCAGGACTGGCTGAGAAACTCACCATTCACCACCAGCAAAACAGCTCCTTCCCCCTCAGTCTTCTCAAGCTTGGTTTTCTTATAAACACTGTACACACACCAGTAGGACCCAGAGTCTTCTATGGTCAGGTTTGTGATGGTGATGTCCATTTTGTTGAGTCTTCCATTAGTCATCAATCTGAGTTTGAACCTCTCGTGGAGGATAAATTTTTCTGTTTCCTGGTGAAAGTAGAGGACTTGAATCTCTTTTGTCAGGCGCATGTACACACTCAGGTTTTCTTGGTCTGGCAGAGAGGTGCTGCAGTGGATGGTCATAGTGTCTCCCTCCTGCTTTCGGACCAGCAGTCCCTTGTTCCCTTTCATGAGCAGATGGGAGAATGGAAGAAAAACACACACCATACAGTACCAGTCAAAAGTTGACACACTTACTTATTCCAGGGTTTTTCTTTATTTTTTCTATTTTCTACATTGTAGAATAATAGTGAAGACATCAAAACTATGAAATAAAACATATGGAATAATGTAGTAACCAAAAAAGTGTTAAACAAATCAAAATATATTTTATATGTGAGATTCTTCAAAGTACATGTTATTTCATAGTTTTGATGTCTTCACTATTATTCTACAATGTAGAAAATAGTAAAAATAAAGAAAAACCCTGGAATGAGCAAGTGTGTCCAAACTTTTGACTGGTACTGTATGTGTCAGATGTTTGTTCTTTAATGATAAACCAATACCAATCAGTTAAGGAGATCTTCACTACCCAAAAGTAGTTTCACACAAGTCTGGGTCTATTTTTGGATTATGAATACAAGGAACCATATACTACTCTACCCTCATTTGAATATTGCACTTGAAAAATAAATGACTTGAAAACAGCTTCTTGTTTTGTACATCTATGATATTGCAACTCTATAGATTACAGTGGACTCCAGAAAAAGGCAATGTCTTGGGACTGTCGTGCCAGAGCATGTAGTTATCAGAAGCAAGCTATTGAAAATCAGGTCATTGAAATGAGACTGGAAAACTGTATTGTACTTAAAGAATTCATATTTATTCAAAGAGCACTTATCAAGAGTCGAATGTACATAATATATTTTAAAGTGTAAAACTGACTAGATTAAAATGTTAAATCAAAAACTCTTTCCATCACCTCCCAATAGAAAATTAAAATAAACACCACTCACCTTTCTCAGCCAGGGTGCTGCAAAGGAGACAGAGGAAGATTGCACAACACAGAGAGGGTGCAGACATCTTGCTAAAACAACATGAGCTTCACATCACAACTAAACTGAGCCTTCAAATAACAGGAAATATACAATATGTCTATACCACAGTGGTGTCTGCTCTAGAACCTCTCCACCAATAGGAACACAAGGTAGGCCTACTTTACGGTTAGGTTCTGAACAAATGAGGTAGGCCTAATAAACCAAAAAATTACAAAATAACATACAGAGAATCAAGACCTGAACTTATTTCAGTTGCAATTGTGGGTGTCAGTATGTGACAGAATCATATGTTAGGAATAAATGAGGTTAAACAACAAAACACAATTATTTGACTAACTTGTAATTCACTACATTCCAAAACAAAATATTTACTTTTTACTCCATACATTTTCCCTGACACCTGTGGAGGAAATTAATATTCACGACATACTACAATCGTGGCCGAAAGTTTTGAGTGACACAAATATACATTTTCACAAAGTCTGCTGCCTCAGTTTGTCTGATGGCAATTTGCATATACTCCAGAATGTTACGAAGAGTGATCAGATGAATTGCAATTAATTGCAAAGTCCCTCTTTGCCATGCAAATGACCTGAATTCACAAAAAACATTTCCACTGCATTTCAGCCCTGCCAAAAAAGGACCAGCTGACATCATGTCAGTGATTCTCTCGTTAACACAGGTGTGAGTGTTGACGAGGACAAGGCTGGAGATCACTCTGTCATGCTGATTGAGTTCGAATTACAGACTTGAAGCTTCAAAAGAAGGGTGGTGCTTGAAATCATTGTTCTTCCTCTGTCAACCATGGTTATCTACAAGGAAACACGTGCCGTCATCATTGCTTTGCACAAAAAGGGCTTTACAGCCAAGGATATTGCTGCCAGTAAGATTGCACCTAAATCAACCATTTATCAGATCATCAAGAACTTTAAGGAGAGCGGTTCAATTGTTGTGAAGAAGGCCTCAGGGCGCCCAAGAAAGTCCAGCAAGCACCAGGACCATCTCCTAAAGTTGATTCAGCTGCGGGATCGGGGCACCACCAGTACAGAGCTTGCTCAGGAATGGCAGCAGGCAGGTGTGAGTGCATCTGCACGCACAGTGAGGCGAAGACTTTTGGAGGATGGCCTGGTGTCAAGAAGGGCAGCAAAGAAGCCACTTCTCTCCAGGAAAAACATGAGGGACAGACTGATATTCTGCAAAAGGTACAGGGATTGGACTGCTGAGGACTGGGGTAAAGTCATTTTCTCTGATGAATCCCCTTTCGGATTGTTTGGGGCATCCGGAAAAAAGCTTGTCCGGAGAAGACAAGGTGAGCGCTATCATCAGTCCTGTGTCATGCCAACAGTAAAGCATCCTGAGACCATTCATGTGTGGGGTTGCTTCTCAGCCAAGGGAATAGGCTCACTCACAATTTTGCCTAAGAACACAGCCATGAATAAAGAATGGTACCAACACATCCTCCGAGAGCAACTTCTCCCAACCATCCAGGAACAGTTTGGTGACGAACAATGCCTTTTCCAGCACGATGGACACCTTGCCATAAGGCAAAAGTGATAACTAAGTGGCTCGGGGAACAAAACATCGACATTTTGGGTCCATGGCCAGGAAACTCCCCAGACCTTAATCCCATTGAGAACTTGTGGTCAATCCTCAAGAGGTGGGTGGACAACCAAAAACCCACAAATTCTGACAAACTCCAAGCATTGATTATGCAAGAATGGGCTGCCATCAGTCAGGATGTGGCCCTAAAGTTAATTGACAGCATGCCAGGGCGGATTGCAGAGGTCTTGAAAAAGAAGGGTCAACACTGCAAATATTGACTCTTTGCATCAACTTCATGTAATTGTCAATAAAAGCCTTTGACACTTATGAAATGCTTGTAATTAGATTTCAGTATTCCATAGTAACATCTGACAAAAATATCTAAAGACACTGAAGCAGCAAACTTTGTGGAAAAGCTAAACTTTTGGCCACGAATGTATACTGTTTAATTAGACATATAATTCTGTTTTTTACTTAAAGATTGTCCATTGTTAAATGCTAGTATTTTTCTAACCTGATACAAAGTTGTCTTTATGTGACAGTCACGACTGGGTGATTTTGTAAGATCCGTTTGGGTGCGACCGCAGCATGTGACACATCCCGTGGTTTTCTGCAGGAACTCAGCTGTATGGGAAGTTGCAGGAAGGAGCACATTAAAGTGTGAACTGTGACGAACGCAGTTATATGTCTTCTTCAGGCTGCAAGCCCGACACCGGTACACTTATGACAACATCCAGCTCAAGTGCAGGGCGCGAAATTCAAAATGTATTTTTTAGAAATATTTAACTTTCACACATCAAGTCCAATACAGCATTTGAAAGATAAACATCTTGTGAATCCAGCCAACATGTCTGATTTTTAAAATGTTTTACAGCGAAAACACCACGTATATTTATGTTAGCTCACCACCAAATACAAAAAAGGACAGACATTTTTCACAGCACAGGTAGCATGCACAAAGCCAACCTAACTGTCAGGACCCGATGCGAGAAACAGTCACTTAATAATTGGCAGAACCCAGAAGATGAGGCAGACACAGCAGTACTAGAGATGGTGGTTTAATGAAAAATGGATATCCTCCAAAATACAACGAAAAATCCACAAAGTGGTAAAAAACAGCAGGGAAAAACAAACCTCAAAAGACTACTCAAATAATAAACAAGAACAAAACCAGAGAACCTCTGGAAAATCCAACAAGAGAAAAGTCTATATAAAACAAGGCTTGGGCTGGGGCTGGGTGCTAACTTACAAACACTGAGCAAGGAACTAAGGAACACACAGGGTTTAAATACTAACAAGGGAATGACTTACAGGTGCAAACAATAATTGGAGCAAGAAAAACAAAAGGTACAAAAAAGGTGCAAGGGGGACATCTAGTGAACAAAACCTAAACAGTCCTGGCCAAAACCTGACACTAACTAACCAAGATCCAATCAAACAAACCTAGAAACAACTTCATCAGATGACAGTCCTATAACATGTTACACAATAAATCTATGTTTTGTTCGAAAAATGTGCATATTTGAGGTATAAATCAGTTTTACATTGATGCTACCATCACAGCTACCGTCAGATATAGCACCGAAGCAACCAGAGTAATTACAGACACCAACGTCAACGTGATTCCAGGTAATCGGTAGCGATAGCACAGTTCGACAGATATATGAAATATCATCCCAAAATGGGTCCTACTTTTGCTGATCTTCCATCAGAATGTTGTACAAGGGGTCCTTTGTCCAGAACCGTCTTTGTTTGGATTCAGAACGACCTCTTTCCCTCTTGAATTAGCAAGCACACTGGCCAGGTGGTGCTAAGCTCTCCTTCGTGAACAAAGTCAAACAACGCAACACGCCTAACGTCCCGAATAAATTTCAATAATCTAATAAAACTATATTGAAAAAACATACTTTACGATGATATTGTAACATGTATCAAATAAAATCAAAGCCGGAGATAGTATTCGCCTATAACGACGGCTTTCCAGAAGGCGATTCCAGGTCCAACTTCGCGCTTTCGAAAAAACAGGAAATGGCGGTCTACTCATTCCAAGAGGATTTATTCCACTTCAGACCAAGATAATCCACTAATTTCTCCTCTCACTTCCTCTTGACATCTAGGGGAAGGTGTATGACGTGTATGTATACCCATACGTATCATGCCCATTTATAGGCAAGCCTTTGAAAAGGGACCTCGATTTCAGAAATCTCACTTCCTGTCAGGAAGTGGGCTGCAGAAGGAGTTCTGTTTCACTCAGAGAAAAAATTCAAACGGTTTTAGACACTAGAGAGTGTTTTCTATCCAATAGTAATAATAATATGCATATTGTACGAGCAAGAATTGAGTACGAGGCCGTTTGAAATGGGCACATTTTTCCAAGTTACTCAATACTGACCCTGCAGCCCAAACAGGTTATATGGTTGAGCCCTTGTGCTATCAACCTCAGGCTATCTCCTTTTAGACACTATGCTCCGCCCGTTTCCACCCATCTGCTAAACTGCCACGAAGATAGAGGTTTCATTTTCTATAAAAGCTGAGAGCCAACGCTATTCGTTGGGCTTTCTGATTACGCACTGTTGAGTGATTGTCATTTATTGCTTCATTTTTGCAAATCTTATAATAAAGTTGTTTGAAAGAATCTGCAGTCTCTCTTCCTATAGAATGTCTACCGCACACCCAAAAGTACTTGTTACATTTCGAATGCTTAGCAGGACAGGAAAACTGCCCAATTCACAAGCTTAGCAAGAATGATGCAATGTTTAGCAATAAGGTGGAGACAGGGGTATGAATACTACCATGGGGGAGGCCATGTCTGTATCTGAATTACAGTTGTATCGACCCTTTGGGAAGAATTACACTTGGTTAAGCTTCTCTAGTGTCTGAGTTATTTACTCAAAATTATAACCTAACACTACATAACATATCCTCTAGTCCCAGACATGAGAGGTGAATGATTCAAGTATGCCATATAAGCTATGTTTTTTGTAAAGGCAGTAAATGAGGCTGGCAGTAAACGTAACCTGGGCTGTTAACTTACCTTGGGTATGTGGTAAGTTGATCCTCCAGAGAGTGGAAGTTAAGCTTTCTTCACATTTCTGTACTGAATGAAATATTACCACTACCTATATAAAACCACGTCTATCTTTATTTTCCAAACACAATTCAACGCAATCACTTTGTCTTTTAATGATTTTAAGCATATTTTATCACAGGCTTCACACCTTACAAAGGCTTTGCACTTTTAAAAACATTTTTAACATAGGCCAGGCCCTTTTAACATAGGCCAGGCCCAAATCAAAATTGTATTTGTCACATGTGCTGAATACAACAGGTGTAGACCTTACAATGAAATGTTTACTTACAAGCTGTCATGACGTTGGCCTGAGGGGGAGGTTTATGAACCCCATAAATACCATTCCCCTTTTTCCTCTCTCTACTCTACCGATGTGACTATTGAAAATCCCTTTGTTAACATTGAGAGAGAGTCTGGTGACATCAAAAGATGGGAAACGGAACCAATATTTCGGTAATCCAACCAGTTGAAAATATGCGTTGGGACTTAATGAATATGATGTCAGTTCAGTTGGCATCTGAGACATGATTACTGATGATAGGACGACAAACTATCTTGGAAAATCTACACATTCTAGTTATCAGATTCACATGGAATTGTTGTGCAATTTAAATGTTTAAATATGAAACTATTTGTGAAAATATTAAATGTAATTTTTAGCTTCTTAATGAGAGAACGGTTTGTCAGAAGAACACCACTCTGCTCACTCAGAGGCCCGCCCAAGTGAACAGACATGGGTTGTAAACTATGAAACACGGCCCTCTCTCCCAATCCTATATAAGCCCCTTGACGAAAATGTAACTTTCTGTTCCAAGGACGTGAGGACTTACCGTCCCCATGTTGAAAGGACAAAGACCACCTACAGAACTAAGTCAACCTCAGCAAGAACCTAACGAAATTGGCATCGAATTTCAATGTGAATGTGATGACCTACACGCCGGGAGGATGAATTTCGACTATACTAGCCAGAATATAGCATGAGCTTAAAAGTATGACAACTTGGTATGAACTTTGAACTCTTATTCACTCCAGAAGTGATACCTCCTAGCCGTTGAGTTAGCAGCAGCCGCTGTAAACGTGGGCTAGGAAAGGACGGACGACGTATCCAGTCTAACACACACAACGATAATACAAAGTATCTGTTCTACCACCAGACATTATTCAAAGGACAACCCGGCCTACCATCTATGACCAATCTACCAAAGCGCAGCTCAGAGTAAATATTTATTGCATATTCCTTTTTCAAATGGGCGGTTATTTAGAATGCATAAGATTCTGTATTTATGATAGCATAGCTTCTCCCTTTGTTACTCAGTCTTCCCGCTCTTTCACTCACCCCCTCTCTTTCTGTAACCAGCTGTCATATCTGTTCCGTCCACCAGGGACGTTTTCCTTTATGACATAATTTGTAATAAATGTATGATACACTCTGTGTATATGTAATTCTGTGTGATTATTTAGGTATTTAGTAAATAAATAATCAAACCAAATTTTGTATTGATGATTCAACTTGTTAGCCAGGGTTCGTGAAGATAACCAAGAACTTTCAGATGAGACTAAATAAGGTGACGATTAAATATTGACTGCTATTGATGTAAAAGATTACTAGGTCTTACTACGTCTAAGAGTTTATTCGGAAGATAACAGCTCTATAAACATTCTTTCATGGTGCCCCAACTTTCTAGTTCATTATTTACCTGATTAGCTTAATCAGTTTAATTAGCTTATTCAGGTAATATTAATTACAGAGAAATTATTTTATAGAATAGCATGTCATATTACTTAATCCGGCATAGCCAAAGACACGACAACGCCCTTAACCAACAATGCTTTAAAAAGTTAAGAATAAAAACATGTTAACATAAATAATAAAAGTAACAAACATCAGCAGTAAAATAACAATAGCGAGGCTATATACAGGGGGTGCCGGTACAGTAAATGTGCGGGGCACCGTTTCATCAAGGTAATTGAGGTAATATGTACATGTAGGTAGAGTTAAAAAGTGACAATGCATAGATAATAAACAAAGTAGCAGCAGAGTAAAAGAGGGGTCTGGGTAGCCCTTTGATTAGCTGTTCAGGAGTCTTATGGCTTGGGGGTAGAAGCTGTTAAGAAGCCTTTTAGCAGAGAGAACAGTCTATGACTAGGGTGGCTGAAGTCTAACAATTTTTAGGGCCTTCCTCTGACCCTGCCTGGTATAGAGGTCCTGGATGGCGGGAAGCTTGGCCCCAGTGATGGTAGTGCGTACGGCCCAGTACATCTGTAGTGCCTTGCAGTCGGAGGCCGAGCAGTTGCCATATCAGGCAGTGATGCAACCAGTCAGGTTGCTCTCTGGTGCAGCTGTAGAACCTTATGAGGATCTGAGGACCCATGCCAAATCTTTTCAGTCTCCTGAGGGAAAATAGGTTTTGTTGTGCCCTCGTCATGACTGTCTTAGTGTGCTTGGACCATGATAGTTGGTGATGTGGACACCAAGGAAGTTCTCAACCTGCTCCACTATAGCCCTGTCGATGAGAATGGGGGTGTGCTTGGTCCTCCTTTTCCTGTAGTCCACAATCATCTCCTTTGTCTTGATCAAATCAAAGTTTGTCACGTGCGCCAAATACAACAGGTATAACCTTACAGTGAAACGCTTACTTACAGGCCCTAACCAACAGTGTGATTTAAAAAAAAGTAAAAAATAGGTATTAAGTGAACAATAGATAAGTAAAGAAATAAAAACAACAGTAAAAAGACAGTGAAAAATAACAGCAGCGAGGCTATATACAGCAGCGAGGCTATAACAGTAGCGAGGCTATATACAGGCACTGGTTAGTCGGGCTAATTGAGGTAGTATGCTAGGTTTACGACCTCATATTGAAGCTTAGAGAGACCCCAACTGATATGTAGAACAACCTTAAAATCATCTACTTTGGTTTAGATCATGGGTGGGCAACTCCAGTCCTCGAGGGCCTGATTTGGTGTAACATTTTTTTCTCCATCCCTAGCCAACACAGCTGATTAATCAAATTGCATTCAAAACTGAAGATCATGATTATGTGATTATTGGAGTCAGGTGTGTTAGCTGGGACTGGGGAAAAACTGTGACACCAATCAGGACCTCAAGGACAGGAATTGCCCACTCCTGGTTTAGATACAAGCACCATGAAACCTCGAACACAGGGCTGCCCAACCCTCTTCCTGGAGATCTACAGTCCTGTGGGTTTTCAGTCCAACCCTAATTTAAAACACCTGATTCTACTTATTAGCTGCTCAACAAGACCTTAACTAGCTGAATCAGATATGCTAAATTAGGGTTGGACTGAAAACCTCCAGGACAGTAGATTTCCAGGAAGAGGATTGGGCAGCCCTGCTCTAACACAAATTCATTTGACTTGGTGAACATCTGTTTTTTTGGACCTAACTTGCTTACAACTTTTTCCATGTGGTTTCTTCCGTCACAGACTCCATGAAAGGATTACCTCTTCCTAAATATTTGGTCAAATGATTTCTGTATGGTTTCCAAGAAACAAGGGTGTCTCAACTTACCCCTTTGGATCAACTTACCTCACTCTCCCCTAAATGTTTAGTTATTTTGCTTTACCCAACATAACTTCACCCATGACTGAATCAACCAGTTATTTGGATAAGCATTTAAGGTAGACCTAAACCTGTGTCAAGCCGCTTACTTTCAGTGTTTTAAATTTGATATATTGTATTATCAGAACTATTACATTTGTGGTTTCTAACTAAAACAAGGGACTTTGATTTAACTTGGGATTAATTAAATTATAACTTTACATTCCGACCCGGACACATGTTGTCCTCGTGCTATTACACTTTCACGTGCACCAATGACAGTGGGCATTCATGCTGGGATTGTAGGCCAATTTGGAACTCTAGAATGACTTACATTACCAATCATGCTATATTAATTATCCAATCTGCTGGCATGGAATTATGTGATACTGTATCATATCATCTTTTACACTGCTGCTCTGTTTATTATCTATGTATGGTCACTTTACCTACATGTACATATTACCTTGACTAAATGGTGCCCCCGCATTTACTGTACCGGTACACCCTGTATATAGCCTCGCTATTGTTATTTTACTGCTGCTGTTTGTTACTTTTATTATCTATGTTAACACGTTTTTTCTTCTTAACTTCTTAAAGCATTGTTGGTTAAGGGCTTGTAAGTAAGCATTTCATTGTAAGGTCTACACCTGTTGTATTCAGCGCATGTGACAAATTCAATTTTGATTTGACAACAGGGCCTGGCCTATGTTAAAACATTTTTTTTAAAGTACAAAGCCTTTGTAAGGTGTTAAGCTTGTGATAAAATATGCTTAAAATCATTAAAAGACAAAAAAGTATTCGCATTGAATTGTGTTTGGAAAATAAAGATAGACATGGTTTTATAAAGGTAGTGGTAATATTTAATTCAGTACAGAAATGTGTAGAAAGCTTAACTTCCGCTGTCTGGAGGATCAACTTACCACATACCCAGGTTAAGTTTACTACCAGCTGGACATGCCCCCTAGGGAGTTTCTTCGGCCGGAGGGGGCGGCTGCGATGGTGGCGGCTCCCGAGGGGGCAGAGGGCTGTGGTGCCTCCTCCTCCTTCTCTTCAGGTTCCTCGGGGCAGTCTACTTTACCACACAACAGAGGAGACGACACTATCAGGGTCATCACTATCTGGCCCACTGATCACAGATCTGATCCATATGAATCACGACTAAGGCTGCGTTTACACAGGCAGCCAAACTGATCTTTGGCCCAATTATTGGCAAGAGAGCTGATCTGATTTCTCAAAAGTCAATTTGTGGTAAAAAAAAATATGAATAAAATCAATATTGGGCTGCCTGTGTAAACACAGCCTATGATCTAGCCGTGCTAGAATGGAGAGAGCCACAGCACTTACTCACCAGAAACACTATTATATACTGAACAAAAATATAAATGCTGCATGCAACAATTTAAAATAATTGACTGAATTGCAGTTCATATGACCCAAATCAGTGAATTCAAATAAATAAATGAGGCCCTAATCTATGGATCTCACGACTGGGAATACAGATATGCATCTGTAGGTCATAGATACCTTCAAAGAAATTGGCCCTGAGATCTCGTCATGGTATTTCTAAGCTTTCAAATTACCATCAATAAAATGCAATTGTGTTCGTTGTCCTTAGCTTATCTGCCCATAACATAACCTCGCCGCCACAAATGGGGCACTATATTCGCAACATTGACATCAGCAAACCACTCGCCCACAAGACGCCATACACATGCTCAGCGGTTGGACATAATGCCAAGTTCTCTAAAAAGACATTGGAGGTGGCTTATGGTAGAGAAAAGACCATTCAATTATCTGGCAACAGCTCTGGCAGAGATTCCTGCAGTCAGCATGGCAATTGCAAGCTGCGTCAACTTGAGACATCTGTGGCATTGTGACAAAACTGGACATTTTAGAGTGGCGTTTTATTGTCCCCAGCACAAGGTGCACCTGTGTAATGAGCATGCTGTTTAAATCAGCTTCTTGATATGCCACACCTGTCAGGAGAAATGCTCACAATAAGGGATGTAAACAAAGTTGTGCACAATGAGAGAAATAAGCTTTTTCTGCATATGGAACACTTCTGGGATTTATTATTTCAGGTCATGAAACAAACACTTGACATGTTGCTTTTATATTTATGTTCAGTGTAAATATCATCCAAACCTTGAATTGATAGAAAATATGATGTATCTGACAATAGTAGCACTTTTGTTGTAGCAAGGACAACTGTTATAGAAATCCATATGATTTATATGTTTAAGGTAAATGGTAAGATAATGACTAAATTATTTATACGTTCAAATTAATGTTAAAGCAATAACATTGCTAACAGTATTCCACCCTGTCACGGTGTAATGGAGTGAAATGTATTTGAATCACATGTGCATAGGAAAAGAGGAACTGTTAACAGACGAGGAACTGTGGCAGACAACTTGTGACCACTGTGAAACTGATAACAGGGAAAGGGGTCCCCCCACCCAGGGGGGGAGAGAAACCGTTAGATTTGCAATAGATTGTGTAATATATTGCAGGATATGATAAGCAATGTGTGTGTTTAGGAGAAGACTGGTAAATAGTATTGACAGTGTTAGGAGAAGAGGGGCATTTATGACCAAATGTGAAGTATATAACCCAATGTGCATTGTATGATATTTAGAGCTCTCGTGAATAAACTTTCTGATTATTGTAAGCTGGGACTCTGTCTGTTTCATTCAACTAGAATCTTACAAATTCTGGGTTGCAGACTGAGTAGTTTAATTGAAGTTCAGTTTATGAACATTGATAACATAATTCTCGTAACAATTTGGTCCTTCGGAGCCGGATTCCAATACCTGTCCCTGCCGTCCGAAGGTACCATGCCGAAAACCGTGCACGGACAGGTCGTTGACCAGTAAATTAAAGATCTGTCCCCTGACATTGGGGTTCCATAACAGGCCGGTACATATCTAAGGTCAGCAGAGACGGTGACGGAATCTAACCCACACTGCTTTTCTCATCCTACGAGACGAAGGTCAGTAAATCTTTATTCCCGAATTTGGGGGAATGATTTAAGATATCTTTGATTTGATGTTCTAAATACTTAGAATTTATCAATAATAGGAGCTTAGTTATTCTAAACAGATTCACTAGGAGGTTTTTACTTTGTGTATTAACCAAAATCGATAAGGGAGCAGGTCCGCGATGACCTGAGGTACATGTGCACTACCATAAATAAAACTAGCTTAATAATTGAGGTCTGTGAGGGATGGGCGAGAGGTTATTAAGAAGGGATATTAAATAGGTACTGTGAGATAGGACGGTGATTTTGTGCAAATAGGATAACTAAAAATGGTTAATTAACATGTGGTAAATTAGCCATAGATCCAATTAAAAAAACATACCTAAATAAAGTCCTAAATTGTGAGGATATAAACTAGGTTTTGTGAGATAGGACGGTAATTCTATGCAAGAGTGAATTAACAAGAGTGAATTAACCATAGATCCGATTCAAAAGACAATACTGAAATAAAGTCCAAAACGGAGGAGAGGCGAGAGATTTGAATTAAACGAAACGCGGTAACCTAATCATAGATCCAAATTAATAGATTTGAATTAAACGAAATAAGATAAACTAATCATAGATCCAAACTAATAGTCATAACACAACAGAACCAGGTTAAAATAGGAAGTAAAGGTTCTAAGGGATGTGGAGAACTTATGGGCGATGAACGATATATGGAATCAAAAGATAAAATAAATATTTATTTCGGTCCAAAATGGAGAAAGAAGTATGAATTTGATGGAAGTCTAGATGTAGGAAAGTTGGAATTATTATAAAGCAGATACAATAGACGTGTGTAGATAATCAAGGGAAACAGCAGGTCGATGGTTAGATATAGCCAGGGTGTGGCTGTCTGAAGCCCGGAAAAGAAGGCAAGAAGGCAAGTGTAGAGAAAGAGTGGGAGAAAGTTTCAAGAAGGATATCAGCAGGGGGAAATTATGTGCGTGTGAGAGAGGTTTATTGACCAGTCAAAAGTCATAAGAAGCGGTAACTCGTATACGTGTGAGACCTAATAACGTATCAAGAGTCACAATAGTAATTATTCCTAAATTCAGAGAAGGAGAAAGAGAGAAACAGAGACAACGAGAGCAAGATAGAGAGACAGAGAGAGAACAAGAGAAAGCGAGAGCAGAGAGTGAGTGAGTTACATGTAATTTTAGAAGTTCTTATTTACTGAGTTTTAATTAAATACGTGAATTCTCTTGACCTTTATCATGACTTTCCATTGTGGATTGATCACCCTCATTGGAAAGCTATTTGGATGGAGAATTTAAGGTCATTTGCAATACTGATTTCAAGGTAATTTGTGAAATTGATAATTATGATGAAGTTATTTGAAATGTTGTTTTATCCTTTGACCAGTAGTAGTGTTTTTTTTATACATTACTCTCAAGAAGATTCGGCCAGGAGACTGGGTCTGGGTCCAATCACTAAAGAAAAAGGACTGGAAGCAGCCACGGTGGGAGGGGCCATACCAAGTACTCCTGGTGACTGCCTTCGCTGTGAGAATAGCTGAAAGAGCTACCTGGGTTCATGTCACATATTGCGAGAGGGTAAGACACACTGACACTGTCGAACAATCACAGAGACAGGAGAAGAACCGAATACCAATAAGGTTCGGGGGTTACCTCTCTAACGAAGATTCCCTAACCCGCCCTATCCTCCCTGTGTGCGTTCATAGAAGTGAAAGTATGGGTTGGCCTCTGGCTGATGATATGTTCTCCGGGAAGGGGTGGGGCTTTACAGGACTGCTGCTCGGTCTGAGCTGTTTGATTGTGGGAGCCATATTACTAATACGCCATGACCCACCTGAGAAGGCAGAAGGGGGTAACTTGACCCATAGTGTAGACGATGAGGATTTTGTATTACCAAAGTATAAAAGGTCACTTGAACTGGATAGAAGGGAAGTGAGAGTAGAGTTAGGGAAGGATGTCTCAGTTGAGTTATATGTAGACCAAATGCGGTCCCTAACCTCTTGGCAGTCTAGAACTATGGGCCTTTATGGAAGATATCTGTGCAGGTCATAGCTCACACAGAGACGGAGGGCTATGTAAACCCACACTCCCAATATGGAAGCAGATGGAGTATAGTAAAGGGGAGAGTTTTTGACTGCAATCCGGAACAAAGGAAGTATTGCATAAAGGTACGAATTACCATTACAAATGTAAAGAAAGAGGATCTCGGGTTATGGTATGTTGGTTTGACCAGGTTTCGGTCGACAGTACAGTACCATTCCGGGTAGCAGAGATTAGAGCAGTGATAGTTCTATGGCCAGTCAGAATCCAAGCAGTTCCCCTGACAAAACGGATATTACCAGTACAGTCACCCAGAGCCAAGGACCGGTGCGGATAGTTCCAACAAATGATCTTAAGGAAGTGATTGAGGTGGAGACTGGGTTTGGGGTTTCTAACCTGTGGTTGGAGTGGATTCAGTATACAGCTAGATCAGTAGCTAAAGAAGAATGTTATGCCTGCGCCACAGCCAAACCTCAGCTGACAACCATCCCCTTTCCACTCGATGGAATTAATTCACCCAGGAGAATGGCCTGTATGGTAAAGCTGTTCATGAAGGCAGGGAAGCCAGACAATGACAGTTGCACTGATCTGCATTATCTGTATCCCCATGTGCCCATTACATCCAGACTTCCCCTTTCACAGTTGCAGGAGGAAACTATTATTGTATGGCTCGATACAACACACACGGACGGGACGTAGTGGAAGTAAGAACATGCAATAGGACAGAGAATGTTACAACCGATGAGACAATGAGGGACCTGACTGGGTGGTTGAGTTCCGAGGACTTTAGTAAGATAAAAAGGCCTAGAGCGGATGTCTGGTGGTTGTGTGGAGGTATGAAGCTGTGACCTAACCTGCCTACAAATTGGACCGGTATTTGTGCATTAGTACAGTTAGGCATGCCCTTCACTCTTATCAAACACAAAGACCTAGTGCCAGGTAGGAGAGAGAGAAGGAGTGCTCCGCCAGGGTCTTTTGACAATAGAGTTTACATTGATAGCATTGGGGTTCCAAGGGGGGTACCTGATGAGTTCGAAGCTAGGAATCAGATATTGGCTGGATTGGAATCAAGCATCTTCTGGTGGTCAACTCTCAACAAAAATGTAGATTGGATAAATTATATCTACTATAACCAACAGCGTTTCATCAACTATACTAGAGATGCAATAAAAGGGTTGGCAGAACAAACAGCTGCATCTAGTTTGATGGTATGGCAGAATAGAATAGCATTGGATTTGTTACTAGCTGAGAAGGGTGGGGTGTGCGTGATATTCGGATTGGAATGTTGCACTTTCATCCCCGATAACACAGCTCCTGACGGATCAGTGACCAAGGCCCTGGCTGGTTTAACCACATTAGCTCACGAATTAGCGGATAAATCTGGGGTGGATCATTCTCTGACAAATTGGTTTGAAAGTATGTTTGGTAAATGGAAAAATGTCATAATCACTGTGTTATGGGCAACTTTCAGCTGTATGACTGTGTTGGTATTATGTGGGTGCTGTTTGATTCCCTATGTGAGAGGTCTCATTTCCAGGACTCTGGAGAGGTTGATGGTGAGATGCGGACCGATTCCGAGCTCTGGCCTGTGGGAGACAGTCATTAATGAGGATAAGATGTAAATACATATATTGGTTTTGTGTGGTTGATTTTGGGTGACTTTAATGTTAAGGCAATAACTAACAGTATTCCACCCTGTCACGGTGTAATGGAGTGAAATGTATTTGAATCACATGTGCATAGGAAAAGAGGAACTGTTAACAGACAAGGAACTGTGGCAGACAACTTGTGACCACTGTGAAACTGATAACAGGGAAAGGGGTGTCCCCACCCAGGGGGGGAGAGAAACCATTAGATTTGCAATAGATTGTGTAATATATTGCAGGATTTGATAAGCAATGTGTGTATTTAGGAGAAGACTGGTAAATAGTATTGACAGTGTTAGGAGAAGAGGGGCATTTATGACCAAATGTGAAGTATATAACCCAATGTGCATTGTATGATATTTAGAGCTCTCGTGAATAAACATTCTGATTATTGTAAGCTGGGACTCTGTCTGTTTCATTCAACTAGAATCTGGGTTGCAGACTGAGTAGTTTAATTGAAGTTCAGTTTATGAACATTGATAACATAATTCTCGTAACAATAACCAGATAGGTCATGCTACCACTTTCCAAATGACAGATCAACAGATTACCAATAGCAGGGGATAAGTGCCGCAAAATGTGATGCTTTCAGTAAAATATGTGTGCATAAATGTGCTAGTATAACTCAAATCAAAGCAGATGCAATCAATTGTCAAACTTTGTCCTCCACTGAGGTAAATCTCATCCGTAAAGAAATCACACTGCTGGAGGGACAGGCTGTCAATTGTCCATTTGTGATGTAGAATCTCAAAGTCTAGATTTCGTGAGAGCCAGTAGAGTATGGAGTAGGTAGGGGCTTAGAGCAGCAAGTAGGCAAAGTGTGTTTTAAGCCAGTGTTTCTAAGCCTATTTTGGTATCAAGGAACATAATGCTGTGTTTTTCCTTCAGAACACTGCTTGTGTAACAGTTGTTAAAGTACTGTGTGAATTTCACCAGGTTCATATATTAATGTCATGTTGATTTGTTATTATGCATGCCTGCATCCTGGGAGTGTGTACTTACGTTATGCCCTGCATGCTCGTGCTCAAATCATTTTGATGCACTATGAGAGGTAGGCACGCTTTTTCTGTCGTCTTCAGAGAAGTTTGATTATTTTAAGCACAAAGTCATACACACAGTGTTTTGTTCATGAAAAATGTTGTATATTTAGAGGTTACTCATAAGTGGATGGTATTGTTAAGATGCACTTGTAATTGTACTTTTTAGGATGATATCAACATTCTGAATTCAACATGTGGTTAATAGCTAGCTAAGGTATTAGCATGTGTATGTGTGAACGATGGCTAGCTCCCCAAATGATCCCAGTCCCTTGTATTGTGCATCTGTTGTAGAAAGAGGCGACGATTCGCAGAACATATGTGCTCTACAAATGTTTTATTTTCTTTTGGATGCAGATGCAGGATGCAGCGAGTGAATTTTGCTTGATTAAAACTATCTGATCTCCAAGGTCCACGTCTATAGTCTCAATCAACCACACACAACGCAGAGTTACAGCGATGCAGTACGGCACCGGTTACACTTGGATTACATTTTACATTGAAAATTGTACTACATCTGTGTGTCAGTCAGTCAAACACTTGGAGGGACCAGACAAGATCATCCCAGGGTCCGCTGCCAGTCCAGAGACCGTTTCAAGCCCCCGTCTACAGTGCTTACACAAGACCATAACAGCGGAACGGATGTAGTATTGATATTTAAATGCACCAAGATGATATGTGATGCCTTAACCCTCCATTATCCAAAGAACACACTATCACTAATGTTTGCAGCACCTGGAAGTTAATAAATAGCCTTGCTCCTCATAGGAACAGCATTATATCATTACAGAACAGATGACTGACCACAGAGACATTATGAGAGGGCTGGATCAAAGAGAATCTGATTGAGTTGTGACTACAAGGTGTGCCCTAAAAATAAAAAGCCTTCTATGAGTCATGTGTTGTATAACTGGGGCACCAGAGTTTCTCCTGGTCAGATCAACAAGGTCAGGACAAACTTCCCAGGTATGACAAATGTCATTGTTGAAAACAAAGGGAGAGACATGACCACGTTTAAAAAAGGCTGGAAGGGTGGAATTATCGGAGCTGCCACGGTCGACCATGATGCCATTCATTGTGGCCATTCGTAACTAATGGGAGTCATGCACTGCTGTTTACAGACAGCTCTGAGAGAACGAGGAATGTGGAATCTTTCCTTCCAGTCTGTTAGGGACTTCTTTTAAGTGGTGTCTCTTCAAAAGACTTCAATGAGATTCATCATTGGAAACTAAATTATTTTATCTAACCTACAGTACCAGTCAAAGGTTTGAACACACTCATTCAAGGGTTCCTTTATTTCTACATTGTAGAATAATAGGGAAGACATCAAAACTATTAACACATATGAAATCATGTAGTAGCCCAAAAATAACAAAAAAACATCCTATTTCCAGGACCCTGTCTCAAAGAGAATTCGTAAATATCCAAATAACTTCACAGATCTTCTTTGTAAAGGGTTTAAACACTGTTTCCCATGCTTGTTCAATGAACCATAAACAATTAATGAACATACACCTGTGGCACGGTCGTTAAGACACTAACAGCTTACAGACGGTAGGCAATTAAGGTCACAGTTATGAAAGCTTAGGACACAAAAGAGGCCTTTCTACTGACTCTGAAAAACACCAAAAGAAAGATGCTCAGGGTCCCTGTGCATCTGCGTGAACGTGCCGGAGGCATGCTGCAAGGAGGCATGAGGACTGCAGATGTGGCCAGGGCAATAAATTGCAATGTCCGTACTGTGAGACGCCTAAGACAGCGCTACAGGGAGACAGGACGGACAGCTGATCGTCCTCGCAGTGGCAGACCACGTGTAACAACACCTGCACAGGATCAGTACATCCGAACATCACACCTGTGGGAAAGGTACAGGATGGCAACCACAACTGCCCGAGTTACACCAGGTACGCACAATCCCTCCATCAGTGCTCAGACTGTCCGCAATAGGCTGAGAGGCTGGACTGAGGGCTTGTAGGCCTGTTGTAAGGCAGGTCCTCACCAGACATCACCGGCAACAACGTCGCCTATGGGCACAAACCCACCGTCGCTGGACCAGACAGGACTGGCAAAAAGTGCTCTTCACTGACGAGTCGCGGTTTTGTCTCACCAGGGGTGATGGTCGGATTTGCGTTTATCGTCGAAGGAATAAGCATTACACCGAGGCCTGTACTCTGGAGCGGGATCAAGTTGGAGGTGGAGGGTCCGTCATGTTCTGGGGCGATGTGTCACAGCATCATCGGACTGAGCTTGTCGTCATTGCAGGCAATCTCAACGCTATGCATTTCAGAGAAGACATCCTCCTCCCTCATGTGGTACCCTTCCTGCAGGCTCATCCTGACATGACCCTCCAGCATGACAAGGCTACCAGCCTTGTCATGTGCATGATTTCCTGCAAGACAGGAATGTCAGTGTCCTGCCATGGTAAGGGAAGAGCCCGGATCTCAATCCCATTGAGCACGTCTGGGACCTATTGGATCGGAGGGTGAGGGCTAGGGCCATTCCCCCCAGAAATGTCCGGGAACTTGCAGGTGCCTTGGTGGAAGAGAGGGGTAACATCTCATAGCAAGAACTGGCAAATCTGGTGCAGTCCATGAGGAGATGCACTGTAGTACTTAATGCAGCTGGTGGCCACACCAGATACTGACTGTTACTTCTGATTTTGACCCCCCCTTTATTCAGGGACACATTATTCAATTTAGGTTAGTCACATGTCTGTGGAACTTGTTCAGTTTGTGTCGCAGTTGTTGAATCTTATGTTCATACAAATATTTACATGTTAAGCTTCCTGAAAATAAAACGTGTTGACAGTGAGAGGACGTTTCTTTTTTTGGTGAGTTTATTAGATACTTCAAAGTAGCAACCCTTTGCCTTGATGACAGCTTTGCACACTTGGCATTCTCTCAACCAGCTTCACCCGGTATGCTTTTCCCAACAGTCTTGAAGGAGTTCCCACATATGCTGAGCACTTGTAGGCTGCTTTTCCTTCACTCCGCGGTCAAACTCATCCCAAACCAACTCAATTGGGTTGAGGTCAGGTAATTGTGGAGTCCAGGTCATTTAATGCAGCACCCCATCACTCTCCTTATTGGTAAAATAGCCTTTACACAGCCTGGAGGTGTGTTGGGTCATTGTCCTGTTGAAAAAAAATTATAGTCCCACTAAGCGCAAACCAGATGGGATGGCGTATTGCTGCAGAATGCTGTGGTAGTGATAAAGGAATTTCAATGTTTAAAGTAATGACTAAAGAATTCCACCCTGAAACATATTTAACGGTGTGAAATGTATTAGAAAAATAAGACTATAATTCAATAATGTGTGTGTGAGACAAGTTAAGAGTGAGAAATGTATAGTTGAGACAAAAAAGGACAACTTAACTACACATGACCTGGTTATAACTCTGAAAACAACAGGAAAGAGGGCCCTTCCAAGGCCCCTCTAATCTAGGGAGGAGAGGAACGGCTAGAAACTGCCATGGCTGATAGAAAAGTGATAAAACTGTGTGTGTGTGTGTGTGTGTGTGTGTGTGTGTGTGTGTAGGTGGGGGTGGGAGTTATAAAATTACTGTGTTTGCATTTTTGACTTGAGAGCTCTCTGAATAAACAACGAACCTTTTGCAGAATCTAAGACTTTGCCTAATTATTAAAACCCAGGGTCTTACAAACCTCGGGAATTGGTCAAAGCTTAAATGATTGTTTAGTTATCATCATTGGGATTGAAAATTGTCGTGACAGGTAGCCATGCTGATGAAGTGTGCCTTGGATTTTAAATAATATCAGACAGTGTCACCAGCAAAGCACCACCTCCTCCATGCTTCACGGTGGGAACCACACATGGGGATCATCCGTTCACCTACTCTGCGTCTCACAAAGACACGGCAGTTGGAACCAAAAATCTCAAATCTGGACTCATCAGACCAAAGGACAGACTTCCACTGGTCTAATGTCCATTGCTCCTGTTTCTTGGATCAAGCAAGTCTCTTCTTATTATTGGCGTCCTTTAGTAGTGGTTTCTTTGCAGCAATTCGACCATTAAGGCCTGATTGACGCAGTCTCCTCTGAACAGTTGATGTTTAGATGTGTCTGTTACTTGAACTCTGAAGCATTTATTTGGGCTGCAATTTCTGAGGCTGGTAACTCCAATGAACCTATCCTCTGCAGCAGAGGTAACTCTGGGTTTTCCTTTCCTGTGGCGGTCATCATGAGAGCCAGTTTCATCATAGCGCTTGATGGTTTTTGTGACTGCACTTGAAGAAACTTTCAAAGTTCTCAATTTTCCAGATTAAGACATGAAGGTCAGTCAAAGTAATGGACTGTCGTTTCGCTTTGCTTTTTTGAGCTGTTCTTGTCATAATATGGACTTGGTATTTTACCAAATAGGGCCATCTTCTGTATACCACCCTTACCTTGTCACAACACAACTGATTGACTCAAATGCATTAAGGAAAGCAATTCCACAAATGTACTTTTAAAAAGGCACACCTGTTAATTGAAATGCATTTCAGGTGACTACCTCATGAAGCTGGTTGAGAGAATGCCAAGAGTGTGCAAAGCTGTCTTCAAGGCAAAGGGTGGCTACTTTGAAGAATCTAATATGAAAATTTTAATATTTAGTTAACACATTTTTGGTTACACATTCTCCCCTCAGCAGCTTTTACTGGCCCAGACACACCAAAGATACAGTCCTTCTGAACTGAGCTGCAGGATAGGGAGGGAACTGCTTAGGGGTCTGACAACTTGGATGGAAAATGACTGAAAATAATAGCAGATGATATTGACACTTCTTTTCGCCACATCTTCAATCTAATCCTACTAGAAAGTGTGTGCCCTCAGGTCTGGAGGAAAGCTAAAGTAATTCCCCTACCCTTGAATAGTAAAGAACCCTTTACTGGCTCAAATAGCCGATCAATCAGCCTGTTACCAACCCTTAGTAAACATTTAGGAAAAAATGTGTTTGACCAAATATGCTAGTTTACTGTAAACATACTGACAACAGACTTTCAGCATGCTTATAGGAAAGGACATTCAACAAACACGGCACTTACACAGATTACTTTTGATTTGCTGAGATAAATTGATGATAAAAAGATTGTGGGGGCTGTTTTGTTAGACTTCAGTGCGGCTTTTGACATGATCGATCATAGTCTGCTGATGGAAAAACGTATGTGTTATGGCTTTACACCCCCTGCTATATTGTGGATAAAGAGTTACCTGACAACAGTACACAGAGGTTGTTCTTTAATGGAAGCCTCTCCAACATAATCCAGGTAGAATCAGGCAATCAATGTTTTTCAAAGCCAGTGTGTCTAAGTATGAGGATGACTCAACACAAACACGTCAGCTACTACAGCGAGTGAAATCACTTCAACACAACAAAGCTGCAATTCGTTTTAGAACGGGTGGCAAGGAATAAGTTAGTCCTAAATATTTCAAAAACTAAAAGCATTGTATTTGGGACAAATCATTCACTAAACATCAACTAAATCTTGTAATTAATGTGGAAATTGAGCAAGTTGAGGTGACTAAACTGCTTGGAGTAACCCTGGATTGTAAACTGTCCATGGTCAAAACATGTTGATACAATAGTAGCTAAGATGGGGAGAAGTCTGTCCATAATAAAGCTCTGCCTTGATAACAACACTATCAACAAGGCAGGTCCTACAGGCCCTAGTTGTCACACCTGGACTAGTGTTCAGTCGTGTGGTCAGGAGCCACAAAGAGGGACCTTGGAAAATGACAATTGGCACAGAACAGGGCAGCATGACAAGCCCTTAAATGTACATGGAGAGTTAACATAAATAATGTAAATCTCTCGTGGTGCAAAGTGGAGGAGAGATTGACTTCATCACTACTTGTTTTTGTAAGAAGTGTTGACATGCTGAATGCACCAAGGTGTCTGTTTAAACTACTGGCACACAGCTCGGACACCCATGCATACCCCACAAGACATGCCACCAAAGGTCTCTTTACAATCCAGAACAGACTATGGGAAGCACACAGTACTACATAGAACCATGGCTACATGAAACTCTATTCCACATCAGGTAACTGATGCAAGCCATAGAATCAGATTTCAAAAGCAGGTAAAAATCCACATTATGGAAAAATAGGGACTGTGAAGATACAGGCACAGACACACACGTACACATGGATTTTGTGTTGTAGATAAGTGATAGAGTAGTGGCCTGAGGGAACACACTTAATGTGTTGTGTAAAGTGTTATGAAATGTAATATTTTCAATTGTATATAACTTCCTTAATGTTCCTGGACCCCAGGAAGAGGAGCTGCTGCCTTGGCAGGAACTAAAGGGGATCTATATTAAATACAAATACCATGAGGCCATTCATGTTTTTATTAAAACAGCTACAGAGTTCAATGGCTGTGATGGGAGAAAACTGAGGATGGATCGACAACATTGGAGTGACTCCACATGAATAACCTAATTGACAGCGAAAAGATTACAAAAATGATTGCATTGTGTTTGCACAAGGTGCTAAAGTAATACTGCAAAAAAAGAAGATCAAATACACTTTTAGATATAGGTGCAATTACCTTTGGGGCAAACCCAAAACATCACTGAGTAACTGACTCCTTATTTTCAAGCATAGAGGTGGCTGATTCATGGTATGTGTATGCTTGACATCAGCACATACTGGGGGAGTTTTTCGGGATAAAAAGAAGCAGGATAGAGCAAAGCCCAGGTAAAATCCTAGAGGAAAACCTGCTTCACACCAACACCGGTAGAGGCAATCACTGTTCAGTCAGACAATAACCTAAAACACAAAGCCAAATATAAACTGGAGTTGCTTACCTAGAAGACAGTGAATGTTCCTGAGTGGCCAAGTTACAGTTCTGTACTTAAATCTGCTTAAATCTATGGCAAGACTTAAATTGCTGTCTAGCAAAGACACCCAACACCTTCACACAGATTGAAGAAATTTTTAAATATGGACAAATATTGCATAAAACAGGTGTGCAAAGCTGTTATGAGACTTACCCAAGAATAAGTAACGGTATTTTAGTGTTTAATTTTTCATTCATCTTTGAAAACAATATTATAATTTTTTGCCTACTTTGACAGAGTATTTTATGTAATGATACCGACACCCCACCACCAAAACACAGGACAAAATCCCATCTCCAAAATGACAATTAAATCAATTTGAATTCCTCATTGTAACACAATGTGAAGAAATCTACAGGGGTTGAATACTTATAACTACAGTGGCAGAATCATAACACAGCCCATAACACTCCTGATAACACTCTGTCGCTACGGAAACAGTCCTGTCCTGGTGCTGGGGTCGTGCTCTGCTGGGACTGCTGTATCCTCAGGCTCTGGTTCCACAGGGGACAACAGGAATACCAACACTGTTATACCCCATTTTACCATACACATTTTATACATAGCATTTTATAAACTGCATTTGACTATGAATTTGATCGTTTTGACAGGAATCCCTCTTCCATTAGGTAGACAAATATAATATACTCAAACGTACCTTCTGCCACAACAGAGTCTTCCTGTGTCACTGGTTCATCTGGAAAGACAAACCAGAAGCAACCTTTTACAGGGGTTGATACTGTGTGCTCTACCATGGTTTGTGATTTGTTACAGAGACAATAGAATAACAAATCCTGAATTCCCATCTGGGGAGGAGAAGGAGCGCAATAGAGAAACTAAAACAATAAAAACTAAACTAAGTCATCTTGTCTGAGGAGTTAGTTCACCATTCCACTTATTCTACAGCAACATCCTGGCATTTAGCCAGAACAGAAAGTACTCTACTAATCTTCCCAGACATCTGCATTCCTCTCTGCGGAGACTGTGAAAAGCAGGGTCATGTTCACTAGGCATGAAAAGGAAAGAAGCAGTCTGAAATGGGGAGGAACTATCTGAATAACATCTTGAAGCATTTTGCAACAGTGTGCCCTAATGGACATGACCCTGGGTGCTCACGTTGTCTGAGTCTTCTGGCTTGAAACAGCTTGAGAAGCAGCAGTCCAATGGCAAGAGAGCCTACTACCACAAATACAACAGCCACACTCATGTAACTGTTCTTTGGAATTTCCTTTTGATTCGCAGCATTTTCAGGAACCTGGGGCTGGTCTCGTACTGTAACACACAAAATCAGAATCATTATAAATGAAAATCACGTCACATTCAGGTATGCAATCAATTAGGTCATGTTTGTAGGGTAAGTCAATTTATATTGGATACTAAGATGTTAATGTGAGAAAAGCAAGAATTCTTGATGGATCCTCTGCACAGTGGAAATCATGATGCAAAAAGGAGAATACTAAATGGTCAGTGTTAGGGTGTGAGGAAGGCACTTTGAATTCAAAACTATGTGTAAAGCACTTAGTTTTTCCTGACTGGGAAATACTCAGGGCCCTACCTATAAACGTTGGACTCCAAAAGCTTTGAGCTCACCTGTGAGGTCACCTGTGACCTTCAGCATGAAGTTACAATTTGTGTTTCCACTGTCAGTGTTCACTACACACTCATATGGACCCTCGTCTTCAGGCTGGGTTTCTTTGACCGATAGGGACACAACTTTGTCTTTCTCATTGGCAGGTGGCATGGAAAGCTGATATTTTGGGCTCAGCTGCAACCTGGGATTGGAGGGTTGTTGATTGTATTTGAACACAAGTTCACCTTTTCGATTACCATTCTGGTGCAGCCTCCACAACTGGACCCGCTCTGTTTACATTACCAGGGGATTCCTCACTGAACTTCACAGAGCACTCTAGGACTGCATCCTTCCCAGATTCCACCTGGATTACCTTCAACTCTGAGCGCTGACTTATCTATTGCTTAAACAGGTCTAACTAAATTAAACAGGACTGTAGTACAGAAAATGTCACGCCTGATAAATGTAGTTTGGATAAAACAAAACTCCTAGACCATTCATTTTGGAAGTTGTGGTGTTGGCAAAAGTATTACAAATTGTGCCTGCAGAATGCCTTACTTTTGGATGTCTCCATCCCAGTGATGAGGACAAATATGAGAGTGGACAAGCTGAAGACCAACGCCATGTTAGGGCCTTTCTCCTTAGTAGAAAAACAGTGGTTCTGAGAAACAGTGGTCTCTCCACAGGAAAGGGTTCACACCTGACAACAATCAGTGGTTGAGCCAAATTAAATCTGAGAGCGACTGTGGATAGCCTGAATAATATGCATTGACTAATACAAGCATTGACTCAACATGCTATTTTTGCTTACTAAGCGAGCAAGGTCAATGTAAAAAAATAAATAAAGTCTCACTATATACGCTCCCAACAATTTAAAGAGTAAATCTAACAACCAACGTTTTGGCAAAAATCTAATTTTACTTGTCAAATAATACTTGTGTCGACTAACAGTGAAATGCTTACTTACGGGCACTAAACAATGCAGAAAATGAAATTAGAGAACTAGATAAGACAGGCAATACAGTGAGAGTAAAAATAAAAAAATCGCTGCATTGCCGAAACAATTGTTCTTGGGTTTACCCATTCAATTGTTGGGAGCATATAGTGTGATTTTACTCTGTTAGTGAACACCTCTACAAACATTTGTGGGTGTGTCATGCGTTTTTCTAGACTGTTCAAAGTCACTAACAAAAGTTAAGGCTGCATTAATCAACAAAATAATACTTACAATTATATTCCAATGTCCCTATAGCCCAGTCCTCGTGGCAAATCTCACGAGCCAAGAAAATACTTTCACTTGGGGGAAATACTTCCACTTTGTGGTTCACCCTCATTTGACTATTCCCTACAGTGGGAAGGAGGGGGCAAGTCATTCCAATGCTCAATGTGTTCCAGACAGTATCAGCCCCACCCTGTGGACATTCTTTTAAAAGTGCTTTGGAAGTGTCTTAACATGTCAAATGGGATTTATCTGTAAAAAACAGGCTGACCAAATCGTTACTCAGATGTTTCACTTTTGGCTTCAAATAGTTGGCTTACAGTAAATTATCCGTGTGGTATGCCATGCATAACTAAAAACATTCGTGAGATCCACATAAAATACGTCTTTCCTCCGATAAAAATAAAACCAGGAGCAAAATGAACAAATTCATATCAATCTTTATTGTATTTAGAAATTCACGCATCAAATCTTTTTCCTTTCCTTTACCATTTACAACAGGGCGAGAATGAGACAAGCAAAAACGTCATGCCTTTTCCAGCAGGCGCAATATAGGCACACTACAGGATGGACTGAAATGGGGGGAGAAAGATACATAAAGTGCTTCTGTCAACTGTTCTCTTTAATTACAAATAAAAAGTGTAAAAACATGAGGGGGTTGGCAGGAAGGGGGGCAAATTCCATGGCTCAGAGGGGACGTGGTGGATTGTATAAGACAGTGGGACTGAGGTGGGGAAGGGGGAAATGGGGGCAATTCTTTCAAAAATAAAAACGTTCCAACAAAAGCAGACTTCAACCCAGGATGAGGCTGGACATGCCCCCTGGGGGGTTTCTTCGGCCGGAGGGGGCGGCTGCGTTGGTGGCGGCTCCCGAGGGGGCAGAGGGCTGTGGTGCCTCCTCCTCCTTCTCTTCAGGTTCCTCGGGGCAGTCTACTTTACCACACAACACAGAGGAGACGACACTATCAGGGTCATCACTATCTGGCCCACTGATCAGAGATCTGATCCATATGATACACGACTGAGGCTGCGTTTACACAGGCAGCCGAACTGATCTTTGGCAAGAGAGCTGATCTGATTGCTCAAAAGGACAATTGTGATAAAAAATAATAATAAAATCAGTATTGCGCTGCCTGTGTAAACACAGCCTATGATCTAGCCATGCTAGAATGGAGAGAGGCACAGCACTTACTCACTACAAACACTTATATCTTGAACAAAAATATAAAATGCTGCATGAAACAATTGTAAAGAATATACTGAGTTACATTTCATATGACCCAAAATCAGTCAATTGAAATCTATTATTTAGGCCCTAATCTATGGATCTCACAACTGGGAATACAGATATGCATCTGTTGGGCACAGATACCTTAAAAAAATGGGCCTTGGGATCTTGCCATCGAAGCATTCAAATTACCATCAGTAAAATGCAATTGTGTTCGTTGTCCTTACCTTATCTTCCCATAACATAACCTCGCCGCCACAAATGGGGCACATTGTTCACAACGTTGACATCAGCAAACCACTTGCCCACAAGACACCATACACATGATCAGCGGTTGGACATACTGCGACATTCCCTAAAATGACGTTGGAGGCGGCTTATGGTAGAGAAAAGACCATTCAATTATCTGGCTACAGCTCTGGCAGAGATTCCTGCAGTCAGCATAGCAATTGCAATCTGCGTCAACTTGAGACATCTGTGGCATTGTGACAAAACTGGCCTTTTATTGTCCCCAGCACAAGGTGCACCTGTGTAATGAGCATGCTGTTTAAATCAGCTTCTTGATATGCCACACCTGTCAGGTGGATGGGTTCTCGTCAAAGGAGAAATGCTCACAATAAGGGATGTAAACAAAGTTGTGCACAATGAGAGAAATAAGCTTTTTCTGCATATGGAACACTTCTGGGATTTATTATTTCAGGTCATGAAACGGACACTTGACATGTTGCTTTTATATTTATGTTCAGTGTAAATATCATCCAAACCTTGAATTGATAGAATATCTGATGTATCTGACAATAGTAGCACTTTGGTTGTAGCAAGGACAACGATGGGTCCTGCTACCACTTTCCAAATGACAGATCACCAATAGCAGGGGATAAGTGCCGCAAAATGTGTTGCTTTCAGTAAAATATGTGTGCATAAATGTGCTAGTATAACTCAAATCCAAGCAGATGCAATCAATTGTACTGAACAGTCCTCCATGAGGCAAATCTCATCTGTAATGAAATCACACTGCTGGAGAGACAGGCTGTCAATTGTCCATTAGTGATGTAGAATCTCAAAGTCAAATTTCCTGAGAGCCATTACAGTATGGTGTAGGTAGGGGCTTACAGCAGCACGTAGGCAAAGTGTGTTAAGCCAGTGTTTAAGCCTATTTTGGTATCAAGGAACATAAAGCTGTGTTTTTTCCTTCAGAACACTGCTTGGATTACATTTTACATTGAAAATTGTACAACATCAGTGTCAGTCAAACACTTGGAGGGACCAGACAAGATCCTCCCAGGGTCCGCTGTCAGTCCAGTACCATTCCAAGCCCCCGTCTACAGTGCTTACACAAGACCATAACAGCGGAACGGATGTAGTATTGATATTTAAATGCACCAAGATGATATGTGATGCCTTAACCCTCCATTATCCAAAGAACACACTATCACTAATGTTTGCAGCACCTGGAAGTTAATAAATAGCCTTGCTCCTCATAGGAACAGCATTATATCATTACAGAACAGATGACTGACCACAGAGACATTATGAGAGGGCTGGATCAAAGAGAATCTGATTGAGTTGTGACTACAAGGTGTGCCCTAAAAATAAAAAGCCTTCTATGAGTCATGTGTTGTATAACTGGGACACCAGAGTTTCTCCTGGTTAGATCAACAAGGTCAGGACAAACTTCCCAGGTATGACAAATGTCATTGTTGAAAACAAAGGGAGAGACATGACCACGTTTAAAAAAGGCTGGAAGGGTGGAATTATCGGAGCTGCCACGGTCGACCATGATGCCATTCATTGTGGCCATTCGTAACTAATGGGAGTCATGCACTGCTGTTTACAGACAGCTCTGAGAGAACGAGGAATGTGGAGTCTTTCCTTCCAGTCTGTTAGGGACTTCTTTTAAGTGGCGTCTCTTCAAAAGACTTCAATGAGATTCATCATTGTAAATTAAATTATTTTGGTAGCAGTCAAAGGTTTGAACACACCTACTCATTCAAGGGTTTCTTTATTTTCTACATTGTAGAATAACAGTAAAGACATCAAAACTATTAAATGGCATATGAAATCATGTTAAAGTATATTTTTCAGGACCCTGTTTTTCAAAAATAATTCGTAAAAATCCAAATAACTTCAGATCTTCAATGTAAAGGTTTACAACACTATTTCCCATGCGTGTTCAATGAACCATTAACAATTAATGAACATGCACCTGTGGCACGGTCGTTAAGACACTAACAGCTTACAGACGGTAGGCAATTAAGGTCACAGTTATGAAAGCTTAGGACACTAAAGAGGCCTTTCTACGGACTCTGAAAAACACTAAACAAAGATGCCCAGGGTCCCTGCTCATCTGCGTGAACGTGCCGTAGGCATGCTGCAAGGAGGCATGAGGGCTGCAGATGTGGCCAGGGCAATAAATTGCAATGCCCGTACTGTGAGACACCTAAGACAGTGCTACAGGGAGACAGGACAGACAGCTGATCATCCTCGCAGTGGCAGACCACGTGTAACAACACCCGCACAGGATCGGTACATCCGAACATCACACCTGAGGGATAGGTACAGGATGGCAACAACTGCCCGAGTTACACCAGGAACGCACAATCCCTCCATTAGTGCTCAGACAGTCCGCAATAGGCTGAGAGAGGCTGGACTGAGGGCTTGTAGGCCTGTTGTAAGGCAGGTCCTCACCAGACATCACCAGCAACAACGTCACCTATGGGCACAAACCCACCATCGCTGGACCAGACAGGACTGGCAAAAAGTGCTCTTCACTGGCGAGCTGCGGTTTTGTCTCACCAGGGGTGATGGTCGGATTTGCGTTTATCGTCAAAGGAATGAGCATTACACCGAGGCCTGTACTCTGGAGCGGGATTGATTTGGAAGTGGAGGGTCCGTCATGGTCTGGGGCGGTGTGTCACAGCATCATCGGACTGAGCTTGTTGTCATTGCAGGCAATCAACGCTGTGCATTACAGGGAAGATATCCTCCTCCCTCACGTGGTACCCTTCCTGCAGGCTCATCCTGACATGACACTCCAGCATGACAAGGCCACCAGCCATACTGCTCGTTCTGTGCGCGATTTCCTGCAAGACCGGAATGTCAGTGTCCTGCCATAGCCAGCGAAGAGCCCGGATCTCAATCCCATTGAGTACGTCTGGGACCTATTGGATCGGAGGGTGAGGGCTAGGGCCATTCCCCCCAGAAATGTCTGGGAACTTGTAGGTGCCTTGGTGGAAGAGTGGGGTAACATCTCACAGCAAGAACTGGCAAATCTGGTGCAGTCCATGAGGAGATGCTCTGTAGTACTTAATGCAGCTGGTGGCCACACCAGATACTGACTGTTACTTTTGATTTTGACACCCCCTTTATTGAGGGACACATTATTCAATTTAGGTTAGTCACATGTCTGTGGAACTTGTTCAGTTTGTGTCTCAGTTGTTGAATCTTATGTTCATACAAATATTTACATGTTAAGCTTGCTGAAAATAAAACGCGTTGAGTGAGGACGTTTCTTTTTTTGCTGAGTTTATTAGATACTTCAAAGTAGCAACCCTTTGCCTTGATGACAGCTTTGCACACTTGGCATTCTCTCAACCAGCTTCACCCGGTATGCTTTTCCCAACAGTCTTGAAGGAGTTCCCACATATGCTGAGCACTTGTAGGCTGCTTTTCCTTCACTCCGCGGACCAACTCATTCCAAACCATCTCAATTGGGTTGAGGTCAAGTGATTGTGGAGGCCAGGTCATCTGATGCAGCACTCCATCGCTCTCCTTCTTGGTCAAATAGCCCTAACACATTCTGGAGGTGTGTTGGGTCATTGTCCTGTTGAAAAAAAATGTATATAGTCCCACTAAGCGCAAACCAGAGGGGATAGCGTATTGCTGCAGAATGCTGTGGTAGCCATGCTGATTAAGTGTGCCTTGAATTTTAAATAAATCAGACAGTGTCAGCAGCAAAGCGCCACCACGCTTCATGATGGGAACAGCACATGGAGATAATCTGTTCACCTACTCTGCGTCTCACAAAGGCACGGTGGTTGGAACCAAAAATCTCAAATCTCAACTCATCAGACCAAAGGACAGATTTCCACTGGTCCAATGGTCCTGTTTCTTGGCCCAAGCAAGTCTCTTATTGGTGTCTTTTAGTAGTGGTTTCTATGCAGCAATTCTACCATGAAGGCCTGATTGACGCAGTCTCCTCTGAACAGTTGATGTTGAGATGTGTCTGTTACTTGAACTCTGAAGCATTTATTTGGGCTGCAATTTCTGAGGCTGGTAACTCCAATGAACCTATCCTCTGCAGCAAAGGTAACTCTGGGACTTCCTTTCCCGTGGCGGTCCTCATGAGAGCCAGTTTCATCATAGCGCTTGATGGTTTTTGTGACTGCACTTGAAGAAACTTTCAAAGTTCTCAATTTTCCAGATTAAGACATGAAGGTCAGTCAAAGTAATGGACTGTCGTTTCTCTTTGCTTTTTTTTTTTAATAGCTGTTCTTGTCATAATATGGACTTGGTATTTTACCAAATAGGGCCATATTACGTATACCACCCCTACCTTGTCACAACACAACTGATTGACTCAAACGCATTAAGGAAAGCAATTCCACAAATGTACTTTTAAAAAGGCACACCTGTTAATTGAAATGCATTCCAGGTGACTACCTCATGAAGCTGGTTGAGAGAATGCCTTGACAGCTTTGCACACTCTTGGCAAAGGGTGGCTACTTTGAAGAATCTTAAATATGAAATATATTTTGATTTGTTTAACAATTTTTTGGTTACTACATGATTCCATATGTGTTATTTCACAGTTTTGATGTGTTCACTATTATACAATGTTGAAATTAGTAAAAACAAAGAAAAACCCTTGAATGAGTAGGTGTCCAAACTTTTGACTGGTACTGTACATAAATACCATATATTAAAATACTGACATTCGAAATGGAACCAGAGATACTTACCATTGTTTACCTGCTGGCACTCCTCAACCTGCCAGATGGAGAATAACAGTGAGCATTTTACTTTATTTTGGCCGAGTCATTTTACTACATCAATAGCATTTAAGTCAGTTAAAAAACACAGGACTGAGAATCACGGAAAACCATACATGACAGCAGACTTGTAGAAACCAATGTAAGCGTCTTACTAGTGGAAAACACACACATTACATCCATGAACAAAACAATGGCCGACATATGTCAATGTCAGTGACCCCTCACCCCTAAAGGAACGTTGATGGAGGTGATGACCTCGTCTGTCTCATTGTTTTTGGGGAAGAGGAGCGGCTGCTGGCACCGTCTTAGAGGAGCGGATGGTTCTCCGCACAGAGTACCCTTGGCCGTCCCGCCTACGGAGAGAAACAACACCCAGTTAATACGTGATGACTCAGACTTCACATCACAAATGAGTCAGAGGAGATGACCTCACTACTAGAGTTCTGTAAAGCAGACCTCCTCCTGGAGAGCTACCTCCTGTAGGTTTTCCAGCACACCTGATTCTACTAATAAGCTGCTGGCCAGGATCTTGATGAACTGACTCGGGTGAGTAACACAACAGGGTTGGAGTAATAGCCTGCTTACACAGTAGCTCTCTCAGAGAAGGGTTTAGGTCAGTGATAGGGACTAGTGTTAGGCCTAATGATAGTTCATGGAGTGTCAATGGTAGAAGTGCTAATAAACACATGACAGTTTCCTTACGGTTTGTTTCCACTTCACATTTCATTGATCAAAACAAACGTATTTCACTGGCCGGGGCAGATTTTACAATTTCGTTGAATGGGTCTAAATCGATAAAAGACTGGTGTGGAAGGCAGTAAACCATTTGCTTTAACATCTTGATTTGTGGTGCATTCCTGTTTTAGTGGAACTCAGTGACTAACATGCAGTATGGCAGTGTTTTTACTGAGCATAATGCTGCTAGGAATTATTTGCCAAGATGACATGAGAAAATGCAGGAAAACCACTAATGCAAACAAATCCGATGGCCTACCTATCAGTCTCAGACAGATACCAACAGACCAAGCAGCAAAGCAGCCAGTGGATGTAGGCTAATCCAGACAAATGCTGAGCCAAAATTCAAAGGCTAACCCACATACCCCACTCAGCGAAAGGGCATTTTGGCCAACATTTAAGCTCGGCTACAGTCCCATACAAACTTCCACTGAGCAACAACTGTACAGCAGAACCAATGGGAAGTCAACAGATTGGTCTACCTGCCATCTATGTCTAGAAGGAACAAAGCCAGACAAAGGGATGATTCTTGGTCAATATATCACTGCTTGTTAACGAAGTGAGAGGAGTAAGCATTGTGAAGTAATGGCACAGTGACTCAACAAGGTTTCCTTTATTATGGCTCTGCATCTGTTTATCAGGCCCTGCTGAATGACTGCTTTAATGCTTTTACATTAGCTTTGGCAATGGGACATAACCCGTGGACATGGCCAATAAGTGATGCTTTAATTGACTATAGTGCCATTACATTTAAATTAAACATTGAGATTGATACAGACTTACATCTTGCTGTACTATGTTAAGCCGAAACAACTGGATTTTTGGCCATTATGTAGGAGGTACTTCTTGACCAAATCTTCACTTGGATTATTTTTTATGGAGTGTAATTCCAATATGCGCGTCACAGTTCCCATTTCTGAGGCTAAAAGATAAACAGTCACACTGGTTCAGTGGCTTGTTATGAAGCTCAGTACTTTTGATTTAACTAGGCAAGTCAGTTAAGAACAAATTCTTATTTACAATGATGGCCTACGGTACTGCTCTGACTGCAGAATGGCCTTTGTGTGGTTGGGAGTGGGCCCTTGAAAAAAAAAACACTAAGGATCATCTCAAGGCCATAGTGAGTTTAACCGGGCATCACCAGAAAAGGCTATGGCAAAAGCAATGTAAGCAGAGGCGAACGGCTGAATTTAAATACCACAATGCTACATCGCGGCATATATTCTACTACACCATGTGGGTGGAACTTCACAACTAAATATGTCATTATGGTTGTGTAGAGTAAGTATGATCATACATGTTGAGGACTAGTTCACCATTTTACAACTTGACATTAGATGGTTCCTCACTCTGAAAGTAGTCTATGGGCCAGGAGAAACTAATTCACAGTTCAGTTCTGTAAACAGACACAATCAATGGAAGTGATGGGGGCATGTGAGCATGTTTTTAAAAATTGTATTATTAATTTATTTTTATGGCCAAATCACCATTATGTAACAAACAAAATATGGAGTTGATTTGAATTGATTTCAGGTGATTTGGACATTTTGTCGTGGCTAAGGTGAACTGAAGTTTGTAATTGCTGATTAGAGAACTGAGCCACAGATTAATGTTTTTGTCTTGGCCCAGACTACTTTCAGGGTGAGGAACCATCTAACAAAGTTGTAAAATAGTAAACTACTCCTTTATTAAGTATATATTCATGCATGGTCATGCCTTCTAACCTCAAGGTTAGTGACTATCCTTGAAGATGAAGACCAAGGAAACAACGATACATTGTTGGCTATCTTCTACATTCACGGAGCCAAGAGACAAATCTCTTTGGCTACATTTCCAGATTGTGATGTCATTAGGCAAACAGCAGCCTAAGACAACATCCTATAGCCTACTAACAGAGAAAACGGTGCATGCAATCCAAGAATATCCCAAACTAAACACAGCCAGAAAATCCAGGTGTATTCTTGGAAATATATCAAGACTAATGCAATTTTAATTAAATATAGGCTAGCCTAGACCAAGTACTCAACTTCCAGACGAGACGGCACCGAAGCCAACCTAACCAAATAATCCAGGTGTATCCATTGAAATGTGCATACCATGACACCGTTCGTTTGTCTGAACTGAACTTGAACCTAGCCTGAGACAATGTGGAATAGCAGGAAGGCAGAGTGTGAACACTGCATGCAGCTGTCGGCTCCGGAGGTCAGAGGTTACAGTGAACACACACATGCACACCACATTCTCCACACTTCATGCGTGGGCACGGATATGCCGCTACAACAGTAAATGGATTACTACATAAAGGGGTGATGCGATTGTGAAAACATGTGATCTTCTGCCATGTGAGATCAGTTCCCACCACACCCTTCTTTTACATGTGTAGGTGTACACTACTAGAGCCAGGGAGGGTCAGCCAGATCCAGCCTGACAGACAGAGGTGGCTCCACCATCGAGGCCCTGCTGTACTACAAGTCAGTCTATGTAGGTCAGGTGGAAAAACAGTACACTATGCACATTATCCAATGTGATTGACTGGAGTCTGGACACTGACTGAATGAATGCCCACATAGTTTTACCCCAAAGGGTCTTTGTCAGCTTGATTCCCATTTTGGGCCCCATTGTTCGAGCACTCAAAGTGTGTGGGTATTCTTTTGCCATGCCACATTTTTGTACCCTGCCCCAGTGGACGTTTGTTGGATGTGTGCGTACACTAGTTTTGAACCAATGTGAGTAGCTAGGAAGTACCGGGTGGGTTGCTCCTCCGATGGGCGTGGGGATCGTCAGGCTCTAGGAAAATGTTGGAGCCCATTTTGTTCTTGCGTACAGGGGGGGCTTCGTCTGTGCCGAACGTTATGTTGGAGGCCCCGCCCGGCGGCCGCAGCACCCTGCAGGACAACAAAGGGAGGGTCAGGACTGTCATTTGACTGACTGCTACACACACACACTATTGAACTGCTAAATACACAAAGACCATGTCACACACTAGTGATCAGCGGCAGCACTGCTGAAATCATTACATGACAAATACAAACATATTGCTCTGAGGCTGCACAGACACCTCAGTGCTCCAGTCCCCTCTCTCGCTCTCCATTCACAGTAGGGTCCACTCCCTAAGCTCCAGCTGTCAGACCGAGGGATACTTCCAATCTCTCCTGGCTACAGCTGACTCCACGCGCCTGCAATCTGCCAGGCTAGCCAGCCACTGATTTGAGCTCGGCAGAAATTCCGCAGCAGTTATATATGGGATGGCTATCATTCCAGACAGCATAGCCGTTCCAACATTTGATTGGAGAAATCCAGGCTAGATCATGGCTGGACATGGCCTGCGCTTAAGCACACGGAACAATGTCAAGGTAAAAGAAAACATCAGATAGACTTAATATGTGATCTGAATAGCAAAAAGGCAAGAGAGGATAACCAGAGCCCACAAAGCCCACTTCCAAACCGACATTCATTCCTCCTAGCGAACAGAAGGGTCACAAGAATGAGCAGGAAAGCCTTTTTCCCCTTGACTAAGGACAGTCGGGTGGAGGAATTGATGCGTTTGCAGAGCTATTCCCCAAACCCTCCTCCCCTCTATTCAGCTCCAGACTGCTGAATGCACCAGCTGACACCAGGCAGCTGTCCAAAGGCAGACGGGATACAAAAATCAACTTCCCTGCCACCATGGGGTAAAAAAAAGACAGAAGACAGTGGCGAGATGAAAGAACTGGATTTGGGTATTGCTGGTGCTGTATGTATGCCACGATTAGTTCATGTAATGTCCAAAGCAGACTTGTTAACCCTTGTGTGATAGCTAAGATGAGCTCATGCTTTCCACCAGGCTGCAAAGAGAAAAGGCTATTTGAGACCCCACCCAACAATGAAACGGCAAATATTTCCTGTGAGAGGCACTGTGGTTAGAAAAGTGGGACAACTCGACAGTTGTTCAACAGTAACGTTAGATTGATTGAAAAGATAGCGAGCCTGATGCTGTCACATATATTGAAAGCCTTTGATAACCTTATCTGCCATTACCAAAGGCTGCCAAAGTTGGATTGCTGCTGTCGGGAAAGCCTGCATTTCTAGACTGGTCAGCAGCAGGGCCGACCAAGATGGCTAAAGCAAAGATGAACCGAGCAAAGATTTGCAGGCTTAGCTAAGCCCCCCCACCCAAGTAAAACCCGCATTAGCCACCAATTAGTCGACAACGTAGCTAGCTGGAATACGAATGCCTGAAAGAATGGTTATGATTTCACCGTCAACTTGTAGCAAAACTATCCAGCCCAAAACGGTGTTACAGCTCACGTTTTGGGTTAACAACGAAATAGCCTATTGTCCGGCCTGCCCGAAGGGCAACAAGGGTTGATAAAACATTAACTATTTTTCTTCCCCATGCCATCCAGCCGCCTCAAAGGCAGGAGTTCCCATACTATAGCATGAATGCACGCGGTGCATCAGTTTTTCTGGCAGTGAACAAAGTTGATTGCGTGCAGACCCTTGGCCTCAAATAAGTCCTCAAAACGTAGACAATACATATTTTTAAAGGATTTAATTAACTCCTAATAAATTGTTTGGGTCAGCCGTATTCTTAGAAACATCCATAAAAGGAGCTAAATTTGTCATGTAGGCTAATCTAGCTACCTAACCAACAAGCTACCCAGTTTTGGGGCACCAGAGGCCGAAAGACTATAGGGGTTGGAGCTTGCAAACGAAGAGCAAGTGCTTGTTTCTGCAAATAAAAGTGTTACGCGACAGCTGAACTTGCTGCTAGCCAGAGTGTGAGCTAGCAATCCATACCAGTCACTAGCTAACTAAGTAGACAAGTTAACAAAACAAGTTGCAGTCCAGACAGACAACTACTATAGATAGCTATGTAATTAGCTAAGTTGTCCTCATTGTCCATTCTGTTTAAATGTGTCCCGATGCCGAATCCTTTACACTGAACAGCTAATTTTCAAAGCTAAATCCCAACTTCCACTAACGCCGCGGGCCTCTGGTGTAGTAGCTAGAATCGCTAGCAGCAGTAACCAGGTCGCTGATGCCGCTACTAGCCCAAATGCCCTCTTCACACCATCATATCAGCTAATTAGAAAGACAAATTGTGCCATTAATACAATTCAACTACATCAGGAAAAATCAACCGCCCAAAAACTGGACGGTTAGCTTCCAATACTGGCTGGTAAGTGGATCCCATTTTCTTTTGTTTGTCCATGAAGATTTTTCGGATATCATTTTTACCTGGAACTGCTTTTCGCACCGGGATCCATCCCTTGAAATGTTTTTGTCGTCGTCATTTCGACTGTCTAATTTACTACTTTCGTATGTCGATATGTAACTCGATAAACTACAAAAATATGATTTTCTAAATCATCCGCAGGACACACACAGAAACTGAAATACTGACTCCACCCGACTGAGCGCCCGAGAGACCAGACGGAAGAGCGCAGCGACAAGTTATCCCAGCCCATAAGTCACAGCCCACCTCAGTTCCACTCGCTCTGGTTGGACGGACCCTTACCGACCCTCTTTCTGGTTGGTGGCACATACCACCAGTCGACGTCAATCGTTTTTCTTTGAAAGGCAACATTCTCTCCCTGTGCGAAGCAATTGTCTCAAAAAGTAACCTTAAATCATATTAAGTGCTATTTACTACCAGTTTCACATCCCATTCTGTATCTTATATTAGATCTTGATTTAGATTAAAATGCTGTCAGTACAGTATCTTTACAGTATCAATATGTTATCCAATGGTGATGAGTATGGACACAATGTTACTCAAGAGTTACTATTTTAGTTTGGCTTCATACAATAGTCCCACTGTCCTAACATCCTCTTTCACAGTTTTGAGTGACTCTTTACACTGACAGTGCCAACATTGCTACATGGTATTTTATACAGTCAGTGGAGATCATCAAGCTTTACAGTTCAATCACTGTGGTGGTTTTTCACTGATAAAATCTCCATAATTATGTTTTCATACTGAAAAAGAGGATTGGTGAACATGAGCTGTTGTACGCACAAGGGCGCACATTAAAATCACCAGTTTTAATGACCCAGTCACACACGAAACAGAGACAAAATAAATTGCGTTTGGTTAAAAAGAGAGAATAACTTTATTTTAACAAGACATTTATGAGACAATACAGATGTTTACCTGGACTAAAACATCTCTTCAGGGTTTCCTTATTACAAGCATGGCCTAGTCAAACTATGTCCAAGACATGTTTCATTCTACACAACCACTACTATATAGAAAAAGATATAAAACCCATTTTCTGAAACAGAAAACAGAAAATGAAGTTGAATAACAAACCAGTCTTATTCTCAAACAGTGAACGGGGTGGAAAATAACTTTTCTTGATCTCTGAGTAAGTGATAACCAACCAGTCACCAAAACAATGGACTTTTTAAGAGCTGGATCTTGCAGCGTTCATTCGCAGCACACCTTGTATGAATGTTACTCAAATCTGAGTTGTTTTAGCGGAGGTTGTTTATTTACAAAACAGGAAGGAAACAAAGGCAAGAATGAAAACACTATAGATCAACAGTTGTGTATAACTGTGAGCAGGACTTCTTCCGCATGGTATTGGTTCTGTGGTGGGAAATGGGACAAGCTGCAAAGCAGCCGTCTGGGGGGTGGAGGAAGATGTGGGGGAGTACTTGACATGCTAGTAGAGGCCTCCTGTCTGTTGCTGGAAAACATCAATCGTATCTTCATCCTCCATTTCCAACTGTCAGGAAAAAGGAAAGAAATTAAGTCAATTTGATATAAAACCCGATTTCATTAGATGACATGGCATTCATGACAAAAATGTACATAAATTAGCTGTGAATGGAAAACTTTCGTTAGAAGACATTTTGCATTTAACATTCTTTTGACATGCACAAATGTTCATTGGTATTCTCAAAACAGGGAGGAATGTATAATGTATTATTGCTGGAATGGTTGTTCAAGCAAAATAGAGTGAAATGACGTAACAAATCAGTTCCTCCCAATTATACTCCAGGATTACCTGTGCAGGTGTGTCTGTCTCGTTTATAGGCTGTCCATCGAACCGGAACCGGATTTGCCTAATTGTCAACCCCTACAGACACAGACACAGACACACAGATACTAAATTCCATTAAACTGTCTGGCACAAAACAATCTCCTTAAGTAAAATGTCCAAAGAAAACAACGTTTTCCCAACCCTTGCCAAGCAATCCATTAATAGTGTACGGCACTGAGGAAGCAAGGTTAGCCATTCCTTTAAAAACTCCTGTCACTTCTCTACTATGTGAATGAAAACACTGCAGAAAGGAAGGGATGAGGAGATAGGGAAGGGCGTTACTATATTGCCACTCCATATCCACGTTGGCCGACATCATTTTTATCAGATAAAGGAAGAAACAACAGGATAGGAGGGAAGTGGCTTCTACTCAACAAAGCCTGTAGAGCCTTGCCTACTTACATGACTTCACTGGTCTAAAGAGACACACAAGATCCATTAAGGGGAGGCACGCACACACAGCACTGAGATTAGGCCTGGGCAAGCCTGGATAAGACAGGCCTAGCACTAGAGAGCAAAGGCTCAGTTTCTACATCTCTGCCTCCATCTCTACATCTCTGTACTTGCCAGTGCAAGCAGCATGAACATAATCATTCAAAAAGACATGTAGAACAGAACAGCTCCAAGTGCACTAGGGAAGAGAACAAAAAGACCTTTGATATGTTGGCAGAATCCAAAGCCAAGAACCCTATTTTAAAAGTACTTATTAGGTAATGCAGTGTAAATCCCCTCAATTAGCCTATAAGATCATAAATAGCACAGATCAGATTGGCCATAATGATCCAGCAGTAAGGCTTAGTATTTACTAATCAGCCTACAGCCAGAGAGATAGGCAAGTTAAGCTTAAGCCTTACTAATGCAAATTGCATTGAATATGACAAGTACATTTGGTGCATATTAAAATAAAGGGTATTTGACCAAATAAAAAGTGTTTCAAGAACTAAAATCAGAAGCGTGGACAGTACAGAGTCATTACTACAATACATTTTAGTCATTTAGCAGACGCCTTTATCCAGAGCGACTTACAGGAGCAATTAGGGTTAAGTGCCTTGCTCAAAGACACCAAAAATATTTTTCACCTATTCGGCTCGGGGATTCGAACCAGCGACCTTCCAGTTACTGGCCCAACGATCTTAACCACATATATAGCTGGGACACTGGAATAATGAGGATGATGAAAAGGAAGATGATAATATGATGAAGACAACACAGCCCATAGCGCTCGTCTCCTGTCACAGACAATATAGACTACATCTGACAGTGAACAGATCAAAGAGATACAAGTGTATAAAAGGGTGCATGTATCGCCTTCTCTCTTCAATGAGTTTCCTTGTCCTCAATGGATAATATGAGCTGTCATCTTTCATCAACCCCTGTGTTCCCATAGTTAGGGGCATGACTTTTTCCATGTCAGGTCATTAGGGAAAAGTTCCTGGGCCCATAGTCATAAAGCATCTCAGAGTTCAAGTTTATTAGTCATATACCTGTACACATGACATACGTGGAGTACACAGTGCAAAGAAATGCATAATTACAGGTTCACCTCTCGACAATAGGAAAGTAATTAAGTAAATAAAAGAGTACTAAAAAGAAAAGCTCAATGAATAAGAACGAGGATTAAAATGTTCCTAAGACACAAGGAGGCACTCAAACGAATTGAAGTAGGATATTTACAAATGTGCCAGGGAATTGTGCAATACATTGTGCGATAATAAATTCTAAATAGACATTGTGCAGGAATATTAATCATTCCTCTTCCTCTCAGCAGGAGAATGATGACATAGTACCAGTTTAGCCTTGGCCCGTTTAGATCACAATTAATAAATGACATGGACAGAGCGGGACCTGATCCTTGATCAGCACTCCCTCTCTGAGACACTTTATGAATACTGGCCCTGGCCAAATGTATAGGGTAGAGGTGCTGCTAGTTGCTTATGGCCTCTGTCCAGAAACCACCTCTACGCCCTCGGCGCATTATGCAGATTAAAAGGGACTTGATAGGTATAACCAATATGGTAGTAGCTCAACCTTGCCCTTGATGCCGCTGCTGATGTGTGCACTCAGTGGCATCATCATGGTTGCCACGTCAGACTCACTGTCTCTCGCAGTACGCCTTCAGAGTTTGCTGAGCGGCTGTGTTCTTGATCTTGAACTGCACCACCGAGCCGTCCTGTCCCGCCACCTTCAGGTTTATGTGGTCGTGTTTCTGTTTTCACTCCCCTCTGATGGACAAAACAAACATTGGGGGTGTATTCAGTGAGATGAAATGAGATACAGTATAAATGTAATGTCTAGAATTACCATCATACCCACTATTACATGTGACAGATAATCAAGTCTGTTAAAAGTCGAATAGTCCACCTAATTTCAGTTTAATGACAACAAAAGCAAGTATAGTGTAGAGAATTATTGTACCATTTAAACCGCTGTGAAATATCTTTTCCATAACCAGAAATATAGTATTTTCAGTTGTTTGAAGCTGGTGTACAAAAGTAAAAAAGTAAAAGACGTAAAAACTAAACTTAAGAATGGGAGCATAGAAATAGCGCACATATAACAGATTACCACTTCTTAGACTTGCTTTCAATGAGAATGACATATCTATAACTCACATTTCTATGTGAATTTTGTCAGGTCACCCAAAAAGTTACATATTGCAGCTTTAAACATGGCTAGCCCATATAGACAAACACTGAATACAATATATGGTAACCTAGTTGCTTTTAGAAACGCTAGTATTTAACACTAGGGTTGCTGGGAATTGCTTGCAAAAAACAGAATAGTCCGCCGAAAGCCAGAAGTTAAATAAAATTAACTTTCATCTTACTCTGCCGATTGTCTGTAGGCTTGGACCTTATGTTGGGGGGAATTTGAGAAAAAACAAACATCTAATGGAACGTATAATTAAACAGACTTTCCAAACGTGGATCTGTTATAGACCCATGCAGTTCCTCAGCGAGGTCAGTTCCTCTCTGCTTACCTCATGTCAAAATAAAAGTTCTTGCTTTCTTTTGTGCTGGTATGGCGCAGTGCAGGACTTTTATTTTGACAGGGGAGAGTAATTGGGTCTACAATAGACCCACATTTGGAATTCTGAATGTTCCATTAGATGTTTTTTCAATGTCCCCTCTGCATAAAGACCAGCCCTACAGACAATCAACAGAGTAAGTTGAATTTTATTTTATTTAACTTCTGGATTCTTGCAGACTATTCAATTTTTTTGCAAGGTAATTCCTAGTAACGTAGTGTATGAATACTAGCGTTGATAAAAGCAGCTAATGGTAACCTTGCCTGGGACAATCAGATACAAATGTTGCTTGGCTGATACAGTTGATGCAAAGCAAATTATCAGTCAGGTCCCAGGCTAATGGCAACCTTGATATGACCATCATTGATTTTAGGCCAGCAGAAACATTTACACAGAGTTTTTGTCAGCAGTACACTGTCTGAATATAAGCAGTTTCTGAACAGTGAAAATAGACCAAATATTTAAAGTTTTCAGAACACTTACAAGGGCCTTGGATAGTTCAGCAGTGACATACAAGTTCATCTGTCTTGATTTTATTTACTTGTTCTAAAAGTCATGGCGCGTGTGGCAATGTAATGAGGCAAGAAGTGCTTTTGGACAATGTTTAGTCTACCCCTAACCCCAGAGTGGAATGTATCATGCTGACTACAGGATGGTGCTTTTCACATTCTAGAATTCATCCAAATGAGGACACATATTAAACATGTATGTGTCAAACATCTGATCATTGGTCAACACACACACATGATTGATGCATTTCAAAATATTGATCATACTTTTACACATGAAAACACATAGGAGTAAACATGGTTTTTAACACTGTCTCAGTCACACCATTTCACTCATTTGTAACATGCTGTGATAGCGCTCCATAAGCAGCAGATGAGAGGGACCCTTGCTGTAGCCATGAATGAATGTAACAAGTTTGTAACTGAAGAAATTGACAAAGTGATGATTGATACAACCGCTTGGATCTGAACTGAGTTTGTCAGATTACTTTTGCAAATAGAAAAGATTAAGAACTGATGAGAGTGCAGCATTGCTTACTGTCATGTTCAGCTAACAAACGCTAGTTGGCTGCGAATCAAGCAGCAAGCCACGCGCCCATGCAGGCGCGTGCACAGGTCTTCCGGTGTCTCCAATGGAGTACTTGCATTTCAAAACTTGAGTCTAAGATCTCAAGTAAGGAAATATTACATGTACATTTTCCTTAGTTCCATTTGAGTTATGTATGTGAAAAAATGTGATTAGATGTAAGCATATTTTCAAGCAACTCACCTTGGGTTTCTCGTCAGCCATGGTTACTCTATTTGCGCTTCTCTACGCCGCCCACACAACGAAAAGACGTGTACGCGCACGTACCCGCTCCCGATTAAAATACCGGCCTTACGTGCGCGATCACAAACACATGCTCGTGCCTATACTTCACATTCATTGGCCAACGTTGGTCACAGGGTAAGAGTTGAGCGCTGGCAGAGGGCGGGAATGTCGTAATGCGCGTTTCTGTAACACGTGCACGCGCATTTATAATACGTTCTCTTTTGTTTTGTTTTATGAAAATATTCACCGAAAACGTCCTAATGCTTTGATGTTAACAGTGCCATTGCTGTACATTGCTCAATAAAAATCTGGTTATTTAAGAAAGTGTACTGAAGGGTCAATGTTTGGGAATTTAAACCATTCTGGAATTTTGTCATGGAAGAGAGGACTGATCCTCAGTAGCCATCTTGTTTTATAGACCATAACATTCAGCCAACAAATGATGCTGTACCACAGATGGAACAATGAAATATTTGGTTGTACAGTACTTGTACCAAAATAGAGATGATCCAGCAAGAAACTAATGTTGCCCCACACAGTATTGTGGA